>NW_028118743.1:0-73859 GCF_965113315.1 Podarcis vaucheri | reverse complement strand
GGCACCATTTTTGAGTGAATTGCCAAAATCAGATTTTTGCTGAAATTGTGACCCCGGGGCTTAGGGATTTTATAAAAAAAAATATTTTCTGCCGGTTATGTTTTTGAGGGCTGATTTCTCGTCCTGTGATAAAAAGCCTTCTGTTTCCATCGCCAAACCTTTCAGGAGAGCATTTGCAGCCGGTTGGCACCATTTTTGAGTGAATTGCCAAAAGTCAGATTGTTGCTGAAATTGTGACCCCGGGGCTTAGGGATTTTATAAAAAAAAATATTTTCTGCCGGTTAAGTTTTTGAGGGCTGATTTCTTGTCCTGTGATAAAAAGGCTTCTGTTTCGAGTGCCAAACCTTTCAGGAGAGCATTTGCAACCGGTTGGCACCATTTTTGAGTGAATTGCCAAAAGTCAGATTTTTGCTGAAATTGTGACCCCGGGGCTTAGGGATTTTTTCAAAAAAATATTTTCTGCCGGTTAAGTTTTTGAGGGCTGATTTCTTGTCCTGTGATAAAAAGGCTTCTGTTTTGAGTGCCAAACCGTTCAGGAGAGCATTTTCAAGCTTTTGGCACCATTTTGGAGTGAATTGCCAAAAGTCAGATTTTTGCTGAAATTGTGACCCCGGGGCTTAGGGATTTTTTTCAAAAAAATATTTTCTGCCGGTTAAGGTTTTGAGGGCTGATTTCTTGTCCTGTGATAAAAAGCCTTCTGTTTCCATTGCTAAAGCTTTCAGGAGAGCATTTTCAAGTTTTTGGCACCATTTTGGAGTGAATTGCCAAAAGTCAGATTTTTCCTGAAATTGTGACCCCGGGGCTTAGGGATTTTTTCAAAAAAATATTTTCTGCCGGTTAAGTTTTTGAGGGCTGATTTCTTGTCCTGTGATAAAAAGCCTTCTGTTTCGAGTGCCAAACCTTTCAGGAGAGCATTTTCAAGCTTTTGGCACCATTTTTGATTGAACTGCCAAAAGTCAGATTTTTGCTGAAATTGTGACCCCGGGGCTTAGGGATTTTTTCAAAAAAATATTTTCTGCCGGTTATGTTTTTGAGGGCTGATTTCTCGTCCTGTGATAAAAAGCCTTCTGTTTTGAGTGCCAAACCTTTCAGGAGAGCATTTGCAACCGGTTGGCACCATTTTTGATTGAACTGCCAAAAGTCAGATTTTTGCTGAAATTGTGACCCCGGGGCTTAGGGATTTTTTCAAAAAAATATTTTCTGCCGGTTAAGTTTTTGAGGGCTGATTTCTTGTCCTGTGATAAAAAGCCTTCTGTTTCGACTGCCAAACCTTTCAGGGGAGCATTTGCAACCAGTTGGCACCATTTTTAAGTGAATTGCCAAAAGTCAGATTTTTGCTAAAAAATATTTTCTGCCGGTTAAGTTTTTGAGGGCTGATTTCTTGTCCTGTGATAAAAAGCCTTCTGTTTCGAGTGCCAAACCTTTCAGGAGAGCATTTGCAACCGGTTGGCACCATTTTTGATTGAACTGCCAAAAGTCAGATTTTTGCTGAAATTGTGACCCCGGGGCTTAGGGATTTTTTCAAAAAAATATTTTCTGCCGGTTAAGTTTTTGAGGGCTGATTTCTTATCCTGTGATAAAAAGCCTTCTATTTCGATTGCCAAACCTTTCGGGAGAGCATTTTCAAGCTTTCGGCACCATTTTGGAGTGAATTGCCAAATGTCAGATTTTTGCTGAAATTGTGACCCCGGGGCTTAGGGATTTTTTCAAAAAAATATTTGCTGCCGGTTAAGTTTTTGAGGGCTGATTTCTTGTCCTGTGATAAAAAGCCTCCTGTTTTGAGTGCCAAACCTTTCAGGAGAGCATTTTCAAGCTTTTGGCACCATTTTTGATTGAATTGCCAAAGATCAGATTTTTGCTGAAATTGTGACCCCGGGGCTTAGGGATTTTTTCAAAAAAATATTTTCTGCCGGTTAAGTTTTTGAGGGCTGATTTCTTGTCCTGTGATAAAAAGGCTTCTGTTTTGAGTGCCAAACCTTTCAGGAGAGCATTTTCAAGCTTTTGGCACCATTTTGGAGTGAATTGCCAAAAGTCAGATTTTTGCTGAAATTGTGACCCCGGGGCTTAGGGATTTTTTCAAAAAAATATTTTCTGCCGGTTAAGTTTTTGACGGCTGATTTCTTATCCTGTGATAAAAAGCCTTCTATTTCGATTGCCAAACCTTTCAGTAGAGCATTTCCAAGCTTTTGGCACCATTTTGGAGTGAATTGCCAAATGTCAGATTTTTGCTGAAATTGTGACCCCGGGGCTTAGGGATTTTTTCAAAAAAATATTTGCTGCCGGTTAAGTTTTTGAGGGCTGATTTCTTGTCCTGTGATACAAAGCCTCCTGTTTTGAGTGCCAAACCTTTCAGGAGAGCATTTTCAAGCTTTTGGAACCATTTTTGAGTGAATTGCCAAAGATCAGATTTTTGCTGAAATTGTGACCCCGGGGCTTAGGGATTTTTTCAAAAAAATATTTTCTGCCGGTTAAGTTTTTGAGGGCTTATTTCTTGTCCTGTGATAAAAAGCCTTCTGTTTCGAGTGCCAAACCTTTCAGGGGAGCATTTGCAACCAGTTGGCACCATTTTTCAGTGAATTGCCAAAAGTCAGATTTTTGCTAAAAAATATTTTCTGCTGGTTAGGTTTTTGAGGGCTGATTTCTTGTCCTGTGATAAAAAGGCTTCTGTTTCGAGTGCCAAACCTTTCAGGAGAGCATTTTCAACCTTTGGCACCATTTTTGAGTGAATTGCCAAAATCAGATTTTTGCTGAAATTGTGACCCCGGGGCTTAGGGATTTTTTCAAAAAAATATTTTCTGCCGGTTATGTTTTTGAGGGCTGATTTCTCGTCCTGTGATAAAAAGCCTTCTGTTTCCATCGCCAAACCTTTCAGGAGAGCATTTGCAGCCGGTTGGCACCATTTTTGAGTGAATTGCCAAAAGTCAGATTGTTGCTGAAATTGTGACCCCGGGGCTTAGGGATTTTATAAAAAAAAATATTTTCTGCCGGTTAAGTTTTTGAGGGCTGATTTCTTGTCCTGTGATAAAAAGGCTTCTGTTTCGAGTGCCAAACCTTTCAGGAGAGCATTTGCAACCGGTTGGCACCATTTTTGAGTGAATTGCCAAAAGTCAGATTTTTGCTGAAATTGTGACCCCGGGGCTTAGGGATTTTTTCAAAAAAATATTTTCTGCCGGTTAAGTTTTTGAGGGCTGATTTCTTGTCCTGTGATAAAAAGGCTTCTGTTTTGAGTGCCAAACCGTTCAGGAGAGCATTTTCAAGCTTTTGGCACCATTTTGGAGTGAATTGCCAAAAGTCAGATTTTTGCTGAAATTGTGACCCCGGGGCTTAGGGATTTTTTTCAAAAAAATATTTTCTGCCGGTTAAGGTTTTGAGGGCTGATTTCTTGTCCTGTGATAAAAAGGCTTCTGTTTCCATTGCTAAAGCTTTCAGGAGAGCATTTTCAAGTTTTTGGCACCATTTTGGAGTGAATTGCCAAAAGTCAGATTTTTCCTGAAATTGTGACCCCGGGGCTTAGGGATTTTTTCAAAAAAATATTTTCTGCCGGTTAAGTTTTTGAGGGCTGATTTCTTGTCCTGTGATAAAAAGCCTTCTGTTTTGAGTGCCAAACCTTTCAGGAGAGCATTTTCAAGCTTTTGGCACCATTTTTGATTGAACTGCCAAAAGTCAGATTTTTGCTGAAATTGTGACCCCGGGGCTTAGGGATTTTTTGAAAAAAATATTTTCTGCCGGTTATGTTTTTGAGGGCTGATTTCTCGTCCTGTGATAAAAAGCCTTCTGTTTTGAGTGCCAAACCTTTCAGGAGAGCATTTGCAACCGGTTGGCACCATTTTTGATTGAACTGCCAAAAGTCAGATTTTTGCTGAAATTGTGACCCCGGGGCTTAGGGATTTTTTCAAAAAAATATTTTCTGCCGGTTAAGTTTTTGAGGGCTGATTTCTTGTCCTGTGATAAAAAGCCTTCTGTTTCGACTGCCAAACCTTTCAGGGGAGCATTTGCAACCAGTTGGCACCATTTTTAAGTGAATTGCCAAAAGTCAGATTTTTGCTAAAAAATATTTTCTGCCGGTTAAGTTTTTGAGGGCTGATTTCTTGTCCTGTGATAAAAAGGCTTCTGTTTTGAGTGCCAAACCTTTCAGGAGAGCATTTTTAAGCTTTTGGCACCATTTTGGAGTGAATTGCCAAAAGTCAGATTTTTGCTGAAATTGTGACCCCGGGGCTTAGGGATTTTTTCAAAAAAATATTTTCTGCCGGTTAAGTTTTTGACGGCTGATTTCTTATCCTGTGATAAAAAGCCTTCTATTTCGATTGCCAAACCTTTCAGTAGAGCATTTCCAAGCTTTTGGCACCATTTTGGAGTGAATTGCCAAATGTCAGATTTTTGCTGAAATTGTGACCCCGGGGCTTAGGGATTTTTTCAAAAAAATATTTGCTGCCGGTTAAGTTTTTGAGGGCTGATTACTTGTCCTGTGATACAAAGCCTCCTGTTTTGAGTGCCAAACCTTTCAGGAGAGCATTTTCAAGCTTTTGGCACCATTTTGGAGTGAATTGCCAAAGATCAGATTTTTGCTGAAATTGTGACCCCGGGGCTTAGGGATTTTTTCAAAAAAATATTTTCTGCCGGTTAAGTTTTTGAGGGCTGATTTCTTGTCGTGTAATAAAAAGCCTTCTGTTTCCATCGCCAAACCTTTCAGGGGAGCATTTTCAAGCTTTTGGCACCATTTTGGAGTGAATTGCCAAAAGTCAGATTTTTGCTGAAATTGTGACCCCGGGGCTTAGGGATTTTTTCAAAAAATATTTTCTGCCGGTTATGTTTTTGAGGGCTGATTTCTCGTCCTGTGATAAAAAGCCTTCTGTTTTGAGTGCCAAACCTTTCAGGAGAGCATTTGCAACCGGTTGGCACCATTTTTGATTGAACTGCCAAAAGTCAGATTTTTGCTGAAATTGTGACCCCGGGGCTTAGGGATTTTTTCAAAAAAATATTTTCTGCCGGTTAAGTTTTTGAGGGCTGATTTCTTGTCCTGTGATAAAAAGCCTTCTGTTTCGACTGCCAAACCTTTCAGGGGAGCATTTGCAACCAGTTGGCACCATTTTTAAGTGAATTGCCAAAAGTCAGATTTTTGCTAAAAAATATTTTCTGCCGGTTAAGTTTTTGAGGGCTGATTTCTTGTCCTGTGATAAAAAGCCTTCTGTTTCGAGTGCCAAACCTTTCAGGAGAGCATTTGCAACCGGTTGGCACCATTTTTGATTGAACTGCCAAAAGTCAGATTTTTGCTGAAATTGTGACCCCGGGGCTTAGGGATTTTTTCAAAAAAATATTTTCTGCCGGTTAAGTTTTTGAGGGCTGATTTCTTATCCTGTGATAAAAAGCCTTCTATTTCGATTGCCAAACCTTTCGGGAGAGCATTTTCAAGCTTTCGGCACCATTTTGGAGTGAATTGCCAAATGTCAGATTTTTGCTGAAATTGTGACCCCGGGGCTTAGGGATTTTTTCAAAAAAATATTTGCTGCCGGTTAAGTTTTTGAGGGCTGATTTCTTGTCCTGTGATAAAAAGCCTCCTGTTTTGAGTGCCAAACCTTTCAGGAGAGCATTTTCAAGCTTTTGGCACCATTTTTGATTGAATTGCCAAAGATCAGATTTTTGCTGAAATTGTGACCCCGGGGCTTAGGGATTTTTTCAAAAAAATATTTTCTGCCGGTTAAGTTTTTGAGGGCTGATTTCTTGTCCTGTGATAAAAAGGCTTCTGTTTTGAGTGCCAAACCTTTCAGGAGAGCATTTTCAAGCTTTTGGCACCATTTTGGAGTGAATTGCCAAAAGTCAGATTTTTGCTGAAATTGTGACCCCGGGGCTTAGGGATTTTTTCAAAAAAATATTTTCTGCCGGTTAAGTTTTTGACGGCTGATTTCTTATCCTGTGATAAAAAGCCTTCTATTTCGATTGCCAAACCTTTCAGTAGAGCATTTCCAAGCTTTTGGCACCATTTTGGAGTGAATTGCCAAATGTCAGATTTTTGCTGAAATTGTGACCCCGGGGCTTAGGGATTTTTTCAAAAAAATATTTGCTGCCGGTTAAGTTTTTGAGGGCTGATTTCTTGTCCTGTGATACAAAGCCTCCTGTTTTGAGTGCCAAACCTTTCAGGAGAGCATTTTCAAGCTTTTGGAACCATTTTTGAGTGAATTGCCAAAGATCAGATTTTTGCTGAAATTGTGACCCCGGGGCTTAGGGATTTTTTCAAAAAAATATTTTCTGCCGGTTAAGTTTTTGAGGGCGGATTTCTTGTCGTGTAATAAAAAGCCTTCTGTTTCCATCGCCAAACCTTTCAGGGGAGCATTTTCAAGCTTTTGGCACCATTTTGGAGTGAATTGCCAAAAGTCAGATTTTTGCTGAAATTGTGACGCCGGGGCTTAGGGATTTTTTCAAAAAAATATTTTCTGCCGGTTAAGTTTTTGAGGGCTGATTTCTTCTCGTGTGATAAAAAGCCTTCTGTTTCCATCGCCAAACCTTTCAGGAGAGCATTTTCAACCTTTGGCACCATTTTTGAGTGAATTGCCAAAATCTGATTTTTGCTGAAATTGTGACCCCGGGGCTTAGGGATTTTTTCAAAAAAATATTTTCTGCCGGTTATGTTTTTGAGGGCTGATTTCTCGTCCTGTGATAAAAAGCCTTCTGTTTTGAGTGCCAAACCTTTCAGGAGAGCATTTGCAACCGGTTGGCACCATTTTTGATTGAACTGCCAAAAGTCAGATTTTTGCTGAAATTGTGACCCCGGGGCTTAGGGATTTTTTCAAAAAAATATTTTCTGCCGGTTAAGTTTTTGAGGGCTGATTTATTGTCCTGTGATAAAAAGCCTTCTGTTTCGAGTGCCAAACCTTTCAGGGGAGCATTTGCAACCAGTTGGCACCATTTTTAAGTGAATTGCCAAAAGTCAGATTTTTGCTAAAAAATATTTTCTGCTGGTTAAGTTTTTGAGGGCTGATTTCTTGTCCTGTGATAAAAAGCCTCCTGTTTTGAGTGCCAAACATTTCAGGAGAGCATTTTCAAGCTTTTGGCACCATTTTGGAGTGAATTGCCAAATGTCAGATTTTTGCTGAAATTGTGACCCCGGGGCTTAGGGATTTTTTCAAAAAAATATTTGCTGCCGGTTAAGTTTTTGAGGGCTGATTTCTTGTCCTGTGATACAAAGCCTCCTGTTTTGAGTGCCAAACCTTTCAGGAGAGCATTTTCAAGCTTTTGGCACCATTTTTGAGTGAATTGCCAAAGATCAGATTTTTGCTGATATTGTGACCCCGGGGCTTAGGGATTTTTTCAAAAAAATATTTCCTGCCGGTTAAGTTTTTGAGGGCTGATTTCTTGTCCTGTGATAAAAAGGCTTCTGTTTTGAGTGCCAAACCTTTCAGGAGAGCATTTTCAAGCTTTTGGCACCATTTTGGAGTGAATTGCCAAAAGTCAGATTTTTGCTGAAATTGTGACCCCGGGGCTTAGGGATTTTTTCAAAAAAATATTTTCTGCCGGTTAAGGTTTTGAGGGCTGATTTCTTGTCCTGTGATAAAAAGCCTTCTGTTTCGAGTGCCAAACCTTTCAGGAGAGCATTTTCAAGCTTTTGGCACCATTTTGGAGTGAATTGCCAAAAGTCAGATTTTTGCTGAAATTGTGACTCCGGGGCTTAGGGATTTTTTCAAAAAAATATTTTCTGCCGGTTAAGTTTTTGAGGGCTGATTTCTTGTCCTGTGATAAAAAGCCTTCTGTTTCGAGTGGCAAACCGTTCAGGAGAGCATTTTCAAGCTTTTGGCACCATTTTGGAGTGAATTGCCAAAAGTCAAATTTTTGCTGAAATTGTGACCCTGGGGTTTAGGGATTTCTTCAAAAAAATATTTTCTGCCGGTTAAGTTTTTGAGGGCTGATTTCTTGTCCTGTGATAAAAAGCCTTCTGTTTCGAGTGCCAAACCTTTCAGGAGAGCATTTTCAAGCTTTTGGCACCATTTTTGAGTGAATTGCCAAAAGTCAGATTTTTGCTGAAATTGTGACCCCGGGGCTTAGGGATTTTTTCAAAAAAATATTTTCTGCCGGTTAAGTTTTTGAGGGCTGATTTCTTGTCGTGTGATAAAAAGCCTTCTGTTTCCATCGCCAAACCTTTCAGGGGAGCATTTTCAAGCTTTTGGCACCATTTTGGAGTGAATTGCCAAAAGTCGGATTTTTGCTGAAATTGTGACCACGGGGCTTAGGGATTTTTTTCAAAAAAATATTTTCTGCCGGTTAAGTTTTTGAGGGCTGATTTCTTGTCCTGTGATAAAAAGCCTTCTGTTTCGAGTGCCAAACCTTTCAGGGGAGCATTTGCAACCAGCTGGCACCATTTTTCAGTGAATTGCCAAAAGTCAGATTTTTGTTAAAAAATATTTTCTGCTGGTTAAGTTTTTGAGGGCTGATTTCTTGTCCTGTGATAAAAAGGCTTCTGTTTCGAGTGCCAAACCTTTCAGGAGAGCATTTTCAACCTTTGGCACCATTTTTGAGTGAATTGCCAAAATCAGATTTTTGCTGAAATTGTGACCCCGGGGCTTAGGGATTTTTTCAAAAAAATATTTTCTGCCGGTTATGTTTTTGAGGGCTGATTTCTCGTCCTGTGATAAAAAGCCTTCTGTTTTGAGTGCCAAACCTTTCAGGAGAGCATTTGCAACCGGTTGGCACCATTTTTGATTGAACTGCCAATAGTCAGATTTTTGCTGAAATTGTGACCGCGGGGCTTAGGGATTTTTTCAAAAAAATATTTTCTGCCGGTTAAGTTTTTGAGGGCTGATTTCTTGTCCTGTGATAAAAAGCCTTCTGTTTCGAGTGCCAAACCTTTCAGGGGAGCATTTGCAACCAGTTGGCACCATTTTTAAGTGAATTGCCAAAAGTCAGATTTTTGCTAAAAAATATTTTCTGCTGGTTAAGTTTTGAGGGCTGATTTCTTGTCCTGTGATAAAAAGCCTCCTGTTTTGAGTGCCAAACATTTCAGGAGAGCATTTTCAAGCTTCTGGCACCATTTTGGAGTGAATTGCCGAAAGTCAGATTTTTGCTGAAATTGTGACCCCGGGGCTTAGGGATTTTTTCAAAAAAATATTTTCTGCCGGTTAAGTTTTTGAGGGCTGATTTCTTATCCTGTGATAAAAAGCCTTCTATTTCGATTGCCAAACCGTTCAGGAGAGAATTTTCAAGCTTTTGGCACCATTTTGGAGTGAATTGCCAAAAGTCAGATTTTTGCTGAAATTGTGACCCCGGGGCTTAGGGATTTTTTCAAAAAAATATTTTCTGCCGGTTAAGTTTTTGAGGGCTGATTTCTTGTCCTGTGATAAAAAGCCTCCTGTTTTGAGTGCCAAACCTTTCAGGAGAGCATTTTCAAGCTTTTGACACCATTTTGGAGTGAATTGCCAAAAGTCAGATTTTTGCTGAAATTTTGACCCCGGGGCTTAGGGATTTTTTCAAAAAAATATTTTCTGCCGTTTAAGTTTTTGAGGGCTGATTTCTTTTCCTGTGATAAAAAGCCTTCTATTTCAATTGCCAAACCTTTCAGGAGAGCATTTTCAAGCTTTTGGCACCATTTTGGAGTGAATTGCCAAATGTCAGATTTTTGCTGAAATTGTGACCCCGGGGCTTAGGGATTTCTTCAAAAAAATATTTTCTGCCGGTTAAGTTTTTGAGGGCTGATTTCTTGTCCTGTGATAAAAAGCCTCCTGTTTTGAGTGCCAAACCTTTCAGGAGAGCATTTTCAAGCTTTTGGCACCATTTTTCAGTGAATTGCCAAAAGTCAGATTTTTGTTAAAAAATATTTTCTGCTGGTTAAGTTTTTGAGGGCTGATTTCTTGTCCTGTGATAAAAAGGCTTCTGTTTCGAGTGCCAAACCTTTCAGGAGAGCATTTTCAACCTTTGGCACCATTTTTGAGTGAATTGCCAAAATCAGATTTTTGCTGAAATTGTGACCCCGGGGCTTAGGGATTTTTTCAAAAAAATATTTTCTGCCGGTTATGTTTTTGAGGGCTGATTTCTCGTCCTGTGATAAAAAGCCTTCTGTTTTGAGTGCCAAACCTTTCAGGAGAGCATTTGCAACCGGTTGGCACCATTTTTGATTGAACTGCCAATAGTCAGATTTTTGCTGAAATTGTGACCGCGGGGCTTAGGGATTTTTTCAAAAAAATATTTTCTGCCGGTTAAGTTTTTGAGGGCTGATTTCTTGTCCTGTGATAAAAAGCCTTCTGTTTCGAGTGCCAAACCTTTCAGGGGAGCATTTGCAACCAGTTGGCACCATTTTTAAGTGAATTGCCAAAAGTCAGATTTTTGCTAAAAAATATTTTCTGCTGGTTAAGTTTTGAGGGCTGATTTCTTGTCCTGTGATAAAAAGCCTCCTGTTTTGAGTGCCAAACATTTCAGGAGAGCATTTTCAAGCTTCTGGCACCATTTTGGAGTGAATTGCCGAAAGTCAGATTTTTGCTGAAATTGTGACCCCGGGGCTTAGGGATTTTTTCAAAAAAATATTTTCTGCCGGTTAAGTTTTTGAGGGCTGATTTCTTATCCTGTGATAAAAAGCCTTCTATTTCGATTGCCAAACCGTTCAGGAGAGAATTTTCAAGCTTTTGGCACCATTTTGGAGTGAATTGCCAAAAGTCAGATTTTTGCTGAAATTGTGACCCCGGGGCTTAGGGATTTTTTCAAAAAAATATTTTCTGCCGGTTAAGTTTTTGAGGGCTGATTTCTTGTCCTGTGATAAAAAGCCTCCTGTTTTGAGTGCCAAACCTTTCAGGAGAGCATTTTCAAGCTTTTGACACCATTTTGGAGTGAATTGCCAAAAGTCAGATTTTTGCTGAAATTTTGACCCCGGGGCTTAGGGATTTTTTCAAAAAAATATTTTCTGCCGTTTAAGTTTTTGAGGGCTGATTTCTTTTCCTGTGATAAAAAGCCTTCTATTTCAATTGCCAAACCTTTCAGGAGAGCATTTTCAAGCTTTTGGCACCATTTTGGAGTGAATTGCCAAATGTCAGATTTTTGCTGAAATTGTGACCCCGGGGCTTAGGGATTTCTTCAAAAAAATATTTTCTGCCGGTTAAGTTTTTGAGGGCTGATTTCTTGTCCTGTGATAAAAAGCCTCCTGTTTTGAGTGCCAAACCTTTCAGGAGAGCATTTTCAAGCTTTTGGCACCATTTTTGAGTGAATTGCCAAAGATCAGATTTTTGCTGAAATTGTGACCCCGGGGCTTAGGGATTTTTTCAAAAAAATATTTTCTGCCGGTTAAGTTTTTGAGGGCTGATTTCATGTCCTGTGATAAAAAGCCTCCTGTTTTGAGTGCCAAACATTTCAGGAGAGCATTTTCAAGCTTCTAGCACCATTTTGGAGTGAATTGCCGAAAGTCAGATTTTTGCTGAAATTGTGACCCCAAGGCTTAGGGATTTTATCAAAAAAATATTTTCTGCTGGTTAAGTTTTTGAGGGCTGATTTCTTATCCTGTGATAAAAAGCCTTCTATTTCGATTGCCAAACCTTTCAGGAGAGCATTTTCAAGCTTTTGGCACCATTTTGGAGTGAATTGCCAAATGTCAGATTTTTGCTGAAATTGTGACCCCGGGGCTTAGGGATTTTTTCAAAAAAATATTTTCTGCCGGTTAAGTTTTTGAGGGCTGATTTCTTGTCCTGTGATAAAAAGCCTTCTATTTCGATTGCCAAACCTTTCAGGAGAGCATTTTCAAGCTTTTGGCACCATTTTGGAGTGAATTGCCAAAAGTCAGATTTTTGCTGAAATTGTGACCCCGGGGCTTAGGGATTTTTTCAAAAAAATATTTTCTGCCGGTTAAGTTTTTGAGGGCTGATTTCTTGTCCTGTGATAAAAAGCCTCCTGTTTTGAGTGCCAAACCTTTCAGGAGAGCATTTTCAAGCTTTTGGCACCATTTTTGAGTGAATTGCCAAAAGTCAGATTTTTGCTGAAATTGTGACCCCGGGGCTTAGGGATTTTTTAAAAAAATATTTTCTGCCGGTTAAGTTTTTGAGGGCTGATTTCTTGTCCTGTGATAAAAAGGCTTCTGTTTTGAGTGCCAAACCTTTCAGGAGAGCATTTTCAAGCTTTTGGCACCATTTTGGAGTGAATTGCCAAAAGTCAGATTTTTGCTGAAATTGTGACCCCGGGGCTTAGGGATTTTTTCAAAAAAATATTTTCTGCCGGTTAAGGTTTTGAGGGCTGATTTCTTGTCCTGTGATAAAAATCCTTCTGTTTCGAGTGGCAAACCGTTCAGGAGAGAATTTTCAAGCTTTTGGCACCATTTTGGAGTGAATTGCCAAAAGTCAGATTTTTGCTGAAATTGTGACCCCGGGGCTTAGGGATTTTTTCAAAAAAATATTTTCTGCCGGTTAAGTTTTTGAGGGCTGATTTCTTGTCCTGTGATAAAAAGCCTCCTGTTTTGAGTGCCAAACCTTTCAGGAGAGCATTTTCAAGCTTTTGGCACCATTTTGGAGTGAATTGCCAAAAGTCAGATTTTTGCTGAAATTGTGACCCCGGGGCCTAGGGATTTTTTCAAAAAAATATTTTCTGCCGGTTAAGTTTTTGAGGGCTGATTTCTTGTCCTGTGATAAAAAGGCTTCTGTTTCGAGTGCCAAACCTTTCAGGAGAGCATTTTCAACCTTTGGCACCATTTTTGAGTGAATTGCCAAAATCAGATTTTTGCTGAAATTGTGACCCCGGGGCTTAGGGATTTTTTCAAAAAAATATTTTCTGCCGGTTATGTTTTTGAGGGCTGCTTTCTCGTCCTGTGATAAAAAGCCTTCTGTTTTGAGTGCCAAACCTTTCAGGAGAGCATTTGCAACGGGTTGGCACCATTTTTGATTGAACTGCCAATAGTCAGATTTTTGCTGAAATTGTGACCCCGGGGCTTAGGGATTTTTTCAAAAAAATATTTTCTGCCGGTTAAGTTTTTGAGGGCTGATTTCTTGTCCTGTGATAAAAAGCCTTCTGTTTCGAGTGCCAAACCTTTCAGGGGAGCATTTGCAACCAGTTGGCACCATTTTTAAGTGAATTGCCAAAAGTCAGATTTTTGCTAAAAAATATTTTCTGCTGGTTAAGTTTTGAGGGCTGATTTCTTGTCCTGTGATAAAAAGCCTCCTGTTTTGAGTGCCAAACATTTCAGGAGAGCATTTTCAAGCTTCTGGCACCATTTTGGAGTGAATTGCCGAAAGTCAGATTTTTGCTGAAATTGTGACCCCGGGGCTTAGGGATTTTTTCAAAAAAATATTTTCTGCCGGTTAAGGTTTTGAGGGCTGATTTCTTGTCCTGTGATAAAAAGCCTTCTGTTTCGAGTGCCAAATCTTTCAGGAGAGCATTTTCAAGTTTTTGGCACCATTTTGGAGTGAATTGCCAAAAGTCAGATTATTGCTGAAATTGTGACCCCGGGGCTTAGGGATTTTTTCAAAAAAATATTTTCTGCCGGTTAAGTTTTTGAGGGCTGATTTCTTGTCCTGTGATAAAAAGCCTTCTGTTTCGAGTGGCAAACCGTTCAGGAGAGCATTTTCAAGCTTTTGGCACCATTTTGGAGTGAATTGCCAAAAGTCAAATTTTTGCTGAAATTGTGACCCTGGGGCTTAGGGATTTCTTCAAAAAAATATTTTCTGCCGGTTAAGTTTTTGAGGGCTGATTTCTTGTCCTGTGATAAAAAGCCTTCTGTTTCGAGTGCCAAACCTTTCAGGAGAGCATTTTCAAGCTTTTGGCACCATTTTTGAGTGAATTGCCAAAAGTCAGATTTTTGCTGAAATTGTGACCCTGGGGCTTAGGGATTTCTTCAAAAAAATATTTTCTGCCGGTTAAGTTTTTGAGGGCTGATTTCTTGTCCTGTGATAAAAAGCCTTCTGTTTCGAGTGCCAAACCTTTCAGGAGAGCATTTTCAAGCTTTTGGCACCATTTTTGAGTGAATTGCCAAAAGTCAGATTTTTGCTGAAATTGTGACCCCTGGGCTTAGGGATTTTTTCAAAAAAATATTTTCTGCCGGTTAAGTTTTTGAGGGCTGATTTCTTGTCGTGTGATAAAAAGCCTTCTGTTTCCATCGCCAAACCTTTCAGGGGAGCATTTTCAAGCTTTTGGCACCATTTTGGAGTGAATTGCCAAAAGTCGGATTTTTGCTGAAATTGTGACCCCGGGGCTTAGGGATTTTTTCAAAAAAAAATTTCTGCCGGTTAAGTTTTTGAGGGCTGATTTCTTGTCCTGTGATAAAAAGCCTTCTGTTTCGAGTGCCAAACCTTTCAGGGGAGCATTTGCAACCAGTTGGCACCATTTTTCAGTGAATTGCCAAAAGTCAGATTTTTGCTAAAAAATATTTTCTGCTGGTTAAGTTTTTGAGGGCTGATTTCTTGTTCTGTGATAAAAAGCCTTCTGTTTTGAGTGCCAAACCTTTCAGGAGAGCATTTGCAACCGGTTGGCACCATTTTTGATTGAACTGCCAATAGTCAGATTTTTGCTGAAATTGTGACCCTGGGGCTTAGGGATTTTTTCAAAAAAATATTTTCTGCCGGTTAAGTTTTTGAGGGCTGATTTCTTGTCCTGTGATAAAAAGCCTCCTGTTTTGAGTGCCAAACCTTTCAGGAGAGCATTTTCAAGCTTTTGGCACCATTTTGGAGTGAATTGCCAAAAGTCAGATTTTTGCTGAAATTGTGACCCCGGGGCCTAGGGATTTTTTCAAAAAAATATTTTCTGCCGGTTAAGTTTTTGAGGGCTGATTTCTTGTCCTGTGATAAAAAGGCTTCTGTTTCGAGTGCCAAACCTTTCAGGAGAGCATTTTCAACCTTTGGCACCATTTTTGAGTGAATTGCCAAAATCAGATTTTTGCTGAAATTGTGACCCCGGGGCTTAGGGATTTTTTCAAAAAAATATTTTCTGCCGGTTATGTTTTTGAGGGCTGCTTTCTCGTCCTGTGATAAAAAGCCTTCTGTTTTGAGTGCCAAACCTTTCAGGAGAGCATTTGCAACGGGTTGGCACCATTTTTGATTGAACTGCCAATAGTCAGATTTTTGCTGAAATTGTGACCCCGGGGCTTAGGGATTTTTTCAAAAAAATATTTTCTGCCGGTTAAGTTTTTGAGGGCTGATTTCTTGTCCTGTGATAAAAAGCCTTCTGTTTCGAGTGCCAAACCTTTCAGGGGAGCATTTGCAACCAGTTGGCACCATTTTTAAGTGAATTGCCAAAAGTCAGATTTTTGCTAAAAAATATTTTCTGCTGGTTAAGTTTTGAGGGCTGATTTCTTGTCCTGTGATAAAAAGCCTCCTGTTTTGAGTGCCAAACATTTCAGGAGAGCATTTTCAAGCTTCTGGCACCATTTTGGAGTGAATTGCCGAAAGTCAGATTTTTGCTGAAATTGTGACCCCGGGGCTTAGGGATTTTTTCAAAAAAATATTTTCTGCCGGTTAAGGTTTTGAGGGCTGATTTCTTGTCCTGTGATAAAAAGCCTTCTGTTTCGAGTGCCAAATCTTTCAGGAGAGCATTTTCAAGTTTTTGGCACCATTTTGGAGTGAATTGCCAAAAGTCAGATTATTGCTGAAATTGTGACCCCGGGGCTTAGGGATTTTTTCAAAAAAATATTTTCTGCCGGTTAAGTTTTTGAGGGCTGATTTCTTGTCCTGTGATAAAAAGCCTTCTGTTTCGAGTGGCAAACCGTTCAGGAGAGCATTTTCAAGCTTTTGGCACCATTTTGGAGTGAATTGCCAAAAGTCAAATTTTTGCTGAAATTGTGACCCTGGGGCTTAGGGATTTCTTCAAAAAAATATTTTCTGCCGGTTAAGTTTTTGAGGGCTGATTTCTTGTCCTGTGATAAAAAGCCTTCTGTTTCGAGTGCCAAACCTTTCAGGAGAGCATTTTCAAGCTTTTGGCACCATTTTTGAGTGAATTGCCAAAAGTCAGATTTTTGCTGAAATTGTGACCCTGGGGCTTAGGGATTTCTTCAAAAAAATATTTTCTGCCGGTTAAGTTTTTGAGGGCTGATTTCTTGTCCTGTGATAAAAAGCCTTCTGTTTCGAGTGCCAAACCTTTCAGGAGAGCATTTTCAAGCTTTTGGCACCATTTTTGAGTGAATTGCCAAAAGTCAGATTTTTGCTGAAATTGTGACCCCTGGGCTTAGGGATTTTTTCAAAAAAATATTTTCTGCCGGTTAAGTTTTTGAGGGCTGATTTCTTGTCGTGTGATAAAAAGCCTTCTGTTTCCATCGCCAAACCTTTCAGGGGAGCATTTTCAAGCTTTTGGCACCATTTTGGAGTGAATTGCCAAAAGTCAGATTTTTGCTGAAATTGTGACCCCGGGGCTTAGGGATTTTTTCAAAAAAAAATTTCTGCCGGTTAAGTTTTTGAGGGCTGATTTCTTGTCCTGTGATAAAAAGCCTTCTGTTTCGAGTGCCAAACCTTTCAGGGGAGCATTTGCAACCAGTTGGCACCATTTTTCAGTGAATTGCCAAAAGTCAGATTTTTGCTAAAAAATATTTTCTGCTGGTTAAGTTTTTGAGGGCTGATTTCTTGTCCTGTGATAAAAAGCCTTCTGTTTTGAGTGCCAAACCTTTCAGGAGAGCATTTGCAACCGGTTGGCACCATTTTTGATTGAACTGCCAATAGTCAGATTTTTGCTGAAATTGTGACCCTGGGGCTTAGGGATTTTTTCAAAAAAATATTTTCTGCCGGTTAAGTTTTTGAGGGCTGATTTCTTGTCCTGTGATAAAAAGCCTTCTGTTTCGAGTGCCAAACCTTTCAGGGGAGCATTTGCAACCAGTTGGCACCATTTTTAAGTGAATTGCCAAAAGTCAGATTTTTGCTAAAAAATATTTTCTGCTGGTTAAGTTTTGAGGGCTGATTTCTTGTCCTGTGATAAAAAGCCTCCTGTTTTGAGTGCCAAACATTTCAGGAGAGCATTTTCAAGCTTCTGGCACCATTTTGGAGTGAATTGCCGAAAGTCAGATTTTTGCTGAAATTGTGACCCCGGGGCTTAGGGATTTTTTCAAAAAAATATTTTCTGCCGGTTAAGTTTTTGAGGGCTGATTTCTTATCCTGTGATAAAAAGCCTTCTATTTCGATTGCCAAACCTTTCAGGAGAGCATTTTCAAGCTTTTGGCACCATTTTGGAGTGAATTGCCAAATGTCAGATTTTTGCTGAAATTGTGACCCCGGGGCTTAGGGATTTTTCCAAAAAAATATTTTCTGCCGGTTAAGTTTTTGAGGGCTGATTTCTTGTCCTGTGATAAAAAGGCTTCTGTTTTGAGTGCCAAACCTTTCAGGAGAGCATTTTCAAGCTTTTGGCACCATTTTGGAGTGAATTGCCAAAAGTCAGATTTTTGCTGAAATTGTGACCCCGGGGCTTAGGGATTTTTTCAAAAAAATATTTTCTGCCGGTTAAGGTTTTGAGGGCTGATTTCTTGTCCTGTGATAAAAAGCCTTCTGTTTCGAGTGGCAAACCGTTCAGGAGAGAATTTTCAAGCTTTTGGCACCATTTTGGAGTGAATTGCCAAAAGTCAGATTTTTGCTGAAATTGTGACCCCGGGGCTTAGGGATTTTTTCAAAAAAATATTTTCTGCCGGTTAAGTTTTTGAGGGCTGATTTCTTGACCTGTGATAAAAAGTCTCCTGTTTTGAGTGCCAAACCTTTCAGGAGAGCATTTTCAAGCTTTTGGCACCATTTTGGAGTGAATTGCCAAAAGTCAGATTTTTGCTGAAATTGTGACCCCGGGGCTTAGGGATTTTTTCAAAAAAATATTTTCTGCCGGTTAAGTTTTTGAGGGCTGATTTCTTTTCCTGTGATAAAAAGCCTTCTATTTCAATTGCCAAACCTTTCAGGAGAGCATTTTCAAGCTTTTGGCACCATTTTGGAGTGAATTGCCAAATGTCAGATTTTTGCTGAAATTGTGACCCCGGGGCTTAGGGATTTCTTCAAAAAAATATTTTCTGCCGGTTAAGTTTTTGAGGGCTGATTTCTTGTCCTGTGATAAAAAGCCTCCTGTTTTGAGTGCCAAACCTTTCAGGAGAGCATTTTCAAGCTTTTGGCACCATTTTTGAGGGAATTGCCAAAGATCAGATTTTTGCTGAAATTGTGACCCCGGGGCTTAGGGATTTTTTCAAAAAAATATTTTCTGCCGGTTAGGTTTTTGAGGGCTGATTTCTTGTCCTGTGATAAAAAGGCTTCTGTTTCGAGTGCCAAACCTTTCAGGAGAGCATTTTCAAGCTTTTGGCACCATTTTGGAGTGAATTGCCAAAAGTCAGATTTTTGCTGAAATTGTGACCCCGGGGCTTAGGGATTTTTTCAAAAAAATATTTTCTGCCGGTTAAGTTTTTGAGGGCTGATTTCATGTCCTGTGATAAAAAGCCTCCTGTTTTGAGTGCCAAACATTTCAGGAGAGCATTTTCAAGCTTCTGGCACCATTTTGGAGAGAATTGCCGAAAGTCAGATTTTTGCTGAAATTGTGACCCCAAGGCTTAGGGATTTTATCAAAAAAATATTTTCTGCTGGTTAAGTTTTTGAGGGCTGATTTCTTGTCCTGTGATAAAAAGCCTCCTGTTTTGAGTGCCAAACCTTTCAGGAGAGCATTTTCAAGCTTTTGGCACCATTTTGGAGTGAATTGCCAAAAGTCAGATTATTGCTGAAATTGTGACCCCGGGGCTTAGGGATTTTTTCAAAAAAATATTTTCTGCCGGTTAAGTTTTTGAGGGCTGATTTCTTGTCCTGTGATAAAAAGCCTTCTGTTTCGAGTGGCAAACCGTTCAGGAGAGCATTTTCAAGCTTTTGGCACCATTTTGGAGTGAATTGCCAAAAGTCAAATTTTTGCTGAAATTGTGACCCTGGGGCTTAGGGATTTCTTCAAAAAAATATTTTCTGCCGGTTAAGTTTTTGAGGGCTGATTTCTTGTCCTGTGATAAAAAGCCTTCTGTTTCGAGTGCCAAACCTTTCAGGAGAGCATTTTCAAGCTTTTGGCACCATTTTTGAGTGAATTGCCAAAAGTCAGATTTTTGCTGAAATTGTGACCCCTGGGCTTAGGGATTTTTTCAAAAAAATATTTTCTGCCGGTTAAGTTTTTGAGGGCTGATTTCTTGTCGTGTGATAAAAAGCCTTCTGTTTCCATCGCCAAACCTTTCAGGGGAGCATTTTCAAGCTTTTGGCACCATTTTGGAGTGAATTGCCAAAAGTCGGATTTTTGCTGAAATTGTGACCCCGGGGCTTAGGGATTTTTTCAAAAAAATATTTTCTGCCGGTTAAGTTTTTGAGGGCTGATTTCTTTTCCTGTGATAAAAAGCCTTCTGTTTCGAGTGCCAAACCTTTCAGGGGAGCATTTGCAACCAGTTGGCACCATTTTTAAGTGAATTGCCAAAAGTCAGATTTTTGCTAAAAAATATTTTCTGCTGGTTAAGTTTTGAGGGCTGATTTCTTGTCCTGTGATAAAAAGCCTCCTGTTTTGAGTGCCAAACATTTCAGGAGAGCATTTTCAAGCTTCTGGCACCATTTTGGAGTGAATTGCCGAAAGTCAGATTTTTGCTGAAATTGTGACCCCGGGGCTTAGGGATTTTTTCAAAAAAATATTTTCTGCCGGTTAAGTTTTTGAGGGCTGATTTCTTATCCTGTGATAAAAAGCCTTCTATTTCGATTGCCAAACCTTTCAGGAGAGCATTTTCAAGCTTTTGGCACCATTTTGGAGTGAATTGCCAAATGTCAGATTTTTGCTGAAATTGTGACCCCGGGGCTTAGGGATTTTTCCAAAAAAATATTTTCTGCCGGTTAAGTTTTTGAGGGCTGATTTCTTGTCCTGTGATAAAAAGGCTTCTGTTTTGAGTGCCAAAACTTTCAGGAGAGCATTTTCAAGCTTTTGGCACCATTTTGGAGTGAATTGCCAAAAGTCAGATTTTTGCTGAAATTGTGACCCCGGGGCTTAGGGATTTTTTCAAAAAAATATTTTCTGCCGGTTAAGGTTTTGAGGGCTGATTTCTTGACCTGTGATAAAAAGTCTCCTGTTTTGAGTGCCAAACCTTTCAGGAGAGCATTTTCAAGCTTTTGGCACCATTTTGGAGTGAATTGCCAAAAGTCAGATTTTTGCTGAAATTGTGACCCCGGGGCTTAGGGATTTTTTCAAAAAAAATATTTTCTGCCGGTTAAGTTTTTGAGGGCTGATTTCTTTTCCTGTGATAAAAAGCCTTCTATTTCAATTGCCAAACCTTTCAGGAGAGCATTTTCAAGCTTTTGGCACCATTTTGGAGTGAATTGCCAAATGTCAGATTTTTGCTGAAATTGTGACCCCGGGGCTTAGGGATTTCTTCAAAAAAATATTTTCTGCCGGTTAAGTTTTTGAGGGCTGATTTCTTGTCCTGTGATAAAAAGCCTCCTGTTTTGAGTGCCAAACCTTTCAGGAGAGCATTTTCAAGCTTTTGGCACCATTTTTGAGGGAATTGCCAAAGATCAGATTTTTGCTGAAATTGTGACCCCGGGGCTTAGGGATTTTTTCAAAAAAATATTTTCTGCCGGTTAAGTTTTTGAGGGCTGATTTCATGTCCTGTGATAAAAAGCCTCCTGTTTTGAGTGCCAAACATTTCAGGAGAGCATTTTCAAGCTTCTGGCACCATTTTGGAGTGAATTGCCGAAAGTCAGATTTTTGCTGAAATTGTGACCCCAAGGCTTAGGGATTTTATCAAAAAAATATTTTCTGCTGGTTAAGTTTTTGAGGGCTGATTTCTTGTCCTGTGATAAAAAGCCTCCTGTTTTGAGTGCCAAACCTTTCAGGAGAGCATTTTCAAGCTTTTGGCACCATTTTGGAGTGAATTGCCAAAAGTCAGATTATTGCTGAAATTGTGACCCCGGGGCTTAGGGATTTTTTCAAAAAAATATTTTCTGCCGGTTAAGTTTTTGAGGGCTGATTTCTTGTCCTGTGATAAAAAGCCTCCTGTTTTGAGTGCCAAACCTTTCAGGAGAGCATTTTCAAGCTTTTGGCACCATTTTGGAGTGAATTGCCAAAAGTCAGATTTTTGCTGAAATTGTGACCCCGGCTTAGGGATTTTTTCAAAAAAATATTTTCTGCCGGTTAAGTTTTTCAGGGATGATTTCTTGTCCTGTGATAAAAAGCCTTCTGTTTCGAGTGGCAAACCGTTCAGGAGAGCATTTTCAAGCTTTTGGGACCATTTTGGAGTGAATTGCCAAAAGTCAGATTTTTGCTGAAATTGTGACCCCGGGGCTTAGGGATTTCTTCAAAAAAAAAATTTCTGCCGGTTAAGTTTTTGAGGGCTGATTTCTTGTCCTGTGATAGAAAGCCTTCTGTTTCGAGTGCCAAACCTTTCAGGAGAGCATTTTCAAGCTTTTGGCACCATTTTTGATTAAACTACAAAAGTCAGATTTTTGCTGAAATTGTGACTCTGGGGCTTAGGGATTTTTTCAAAAAAATATTTTCTGCCGGTTAAGTTTTTGAGGGCTGATTTCTTGTCCTGTGATAAAAAGCCTTCTGTTTTGAGTGCCAAACCTTTCAGGGGAGCATTTGCAACCAGTTGGCACCATTTTTCAGTGAATTGCCAAAAGTCAGATTTTTGCTAAAAAATATTTTCTGCTGGTTAAGTTTTTGAGGGCTGATTTCTTGTCCTATCATAAAAAGCCTCCTGTTTTGAGTGCCAAACCTTTCAGGAGAGCATTTTCAAGCTTTTGGCACCATTTTGGAGTGAATTGCCAAAAGTCAGATTTTTGCTGAAATTGTGACCCCGGGGCTTAGGGATTTTTTCAAAAAAATATTTTCTGCCGGTTAAGTTTTTGAGGGCTGATTTTTTGTCCTGTGATAAAAAGCCTTCTGTTTCGAGTGGCAAACCGTTCAGGAGAGCATTTTCAAGCTTTTGGCACCATTTTGGAGTGAATTGCCAAAAGTCAGATTTTTGCGGAAATTGTGACCCCGGGGCTTAGGGATTTTTTCAAAAAAATATTTTCTGCCGGTTAAGTTTTTGAGGGCTGATTTCTCGTCCTGTGATAAAAAGGCTTCTGTTTTGAGTGCCAAACCTTTCAGGAGAGCATTTTCAACCGGTTGGCACCATTTTTGATTGAACTGCCAAAAGTCAGATTTTTGCTGAAATTGTGACCCCGGGGCTTAGGGATTTTTTCAAAAAAAATATTTTCTGCTGGTTAAGTTTTTGAGGGCTGATTTCTTGTCCTGTGATAAAAAGCCTTCTGTTTCGAGTGCCAAACCTTTGAGGAGAGCATTTTCAAGCTTTTGGCACCATTTTGGAGTGAATTGCCAAAAGTCAGATTTTTGCTGAAATTGTGACCCCGGCTTAGGGATTTTTTCAAAAAAATATTTTCTGCCGGTTAAGTTTTTGAGGGCTGATTTCTCGTCCTGTGATAAAAAGCCTTCTGTTTCGAGTGGCAAACCGTTCAGGAGAGCATTTTCAAGCTTTTGGGACCATTTTGGAGTGAATTGCCAAAAGTCAGATTTTTGCTGAAATTGTGACCCCGGGGCTTAGGGATTTCTTCAAAAAAAAAATTTCTGCCGGTTAAGTTTTTGAGGGCTGATTTCTCGTCCTGTGATAGAAAGCCTTCTGTTTTGAGTGCCAAACCTTTCAGGAGAGCATTTGCAACCGGTTGGCACCATTTTTGATTAATCTGCCAAAAGTCAGATTTTTGCTGAAATTGTGACCCCTGGGCTTTGGGATTTTTTCAAAAAAATATTTTCTGCCGGTTAAGTTTTTGAGGGCTGATTTCTTGTCCTGTGATAAAAAGCCTTCTGTTTCCATCGCCAAACCTTTCAGGGGAGCATTTTCAAGCTTTTGGCACCATTTTGGAGTGAATTGCCAAAAGTCAGATTTTTGCTGAAATTGTGACCCCGGGGCTTAGGGATTTTTTCAAAAAAATATTTTCTGCCGGTTAAGTTTTTGAGGGCTGATTTCTTGTCCTGTGATAAAAAGCCTTCTGTTTCGAGTGGCAAACCGTTCAGGAGAGCATTTTCAAGCTTTTGGGACCATTTTGGAGTGAATTGCCAAAAGTCAGATTTTTGCTGAAATTGTGACCCCGGGGCTTAGGGATTTCTTCAAAAAAAAAAATTCTGCCGGTTAAGTTTTTGAGGGCTGATTTCTTGTCCTGTGATAAAAAGCCTTCTGTTTCGAGTGCCAAACCTTTCAGGAGAGCAGTTTTAAGCTTTTGGCACCATTTTTGAGTGAATTGCCAAAAGTCAGATTTTTGCTGAAATTGTGACCCCGGGGCTTAGGGATTTTTTCAAAAAAATATTTTCTGCCGGTTAAGTTTTTGAGGGCTGATTTCTTGTCCTGTGATAAAAAGTCTTCTGTTTTGAGTGCCAAACCTTTCAGGAGAGCATTTGCAACCGGTTGGCACCATTTTTGATTGAACTGCCAAAAGTCAGATTTTTGCTGAAATTGTGACCCCTGGGCTTTGGGATTTTTTCAAAAAAATATTTTCTGCCGGTTAAGTTTTTGAGGGCTGATTTCTTGTCCTGTGATAAAAAGCCTTCTGTTTCCATCGCCAAACCTTTCAGGGGAGCATTTTCAAGCTTTTGGCACCATTTTGGAGTGAATTGCCAAAAGTCAGATTTTTGCTGAAATTGTGACTCTGAGGCTTAGGGATTTTTTCAAAAAAATATTTTCTGCCGGTTAAATTTTTGAGGGCTGATTTCTTGTCCTGTGATAAAAAGCCTTCTGTTTCGAGTGCCAAACCTTTGAGGAGAGCATTTTCAAGCTTTTGGCACCATTTTGGAGTGAATTGCCAAAAGTCAGATTTTTGCTGAAAAATATTTTCTGCTGGTTAAGTTTTTGAGGGCTGATTTCTTGTCCTATCATAAAAAGCCTCCTGTTTTGAGTGCCAAACCTTTCAGGAGAGCATTTTCAAGCTTCTGGCACCATTTTGGAGTGAATTGCCGAAAGTCAGATTTTTGCTGAAATTGTGACCCCGGGGCTTAGGGATATTATCAAAAAAATATTTTCTGCCGGTTAAGTTTTTGAGGGCTGATTTCTTGTCCTGTGATAAAAAGCCTTCTGTTTCGAGTGGCAAACCGTTCAGGAGAGCATTTTCAAGCTTTTGGGACCATTTTGGAGTGAATTGCCAAAAGTCAGATTTTTGCTGAAATTGTGACCCCGGGGCTTAGGGATTTCTTAAAAAAAAAATTTTCTGCCGGTTAAGTTTTTGAGGGCTGATTTCTTGTCCTGTGAAAAAAACCTTCTGTTTCGAGTGACAAACCGTTCAGGAGAGCATTTTCAAGCTTTTGGGACCATTTTGGAGTGAATTGCCGAAAGTCAGATTTTTTCTGAAATTGTGACCCCGGGGCTTAGGGATTTTTTCAAAAAATTATTTTCTGCCTGTTAAATTTTTGAGGGCTGATTTCTTGTCCTGTGATAAAAAGCCTTCTGTTTTGAGTGCCAAACCTTTCAGGAGAGCATTTTCAACCGGTTTGCACCACTTTTGATTGAACTGCCAAAAGTCAGATTTTTGCTGAAATTGTGACCCCGGGGCTTAGGGATTTTTTCAAAAAAATATTTTCTGCCGGTTAAGTTTTGAGGGCTGATTTTTTGTCCTGTGATAAAAAGCCTTCTGTTTCGAGTGGCAAACCGTTCAGGAGAGCATTTTCAAGCTTTTGGCACCATTTTGGAGTGAATTGCCAAAAGTCAGATTTTTGCTGAAATTGTGACCACGGGGCTTAGGGATTTTTTCAAAAAATTATTTTCTGCCGGTTAAATTTTTGAGGGCTGATTTCTTGTCCTGTGATAAAAAGCCTTCTGTTTCGACTGGCAAACCGTTCAGGAGAGCATTTTCAAGCTTTTGGGACCATTTTGGAGTGAATTGCCGAAAGTCAGATTTTTGCTGAAATTGTGACCCCGGGGCTTAGGGATTTTTTCAAAAAAATATTTTCTGCCGGTTAAGTTTTTGAGGGCTGATTTCTCGTCCTGTGATAAAAAGGCTTCTGTTTTGAGTGCCAAACCTTTCAGGAGAGCATTTTCAACCGGTTGGCACCATTTTTGATTGAACTGCCAAAAGTCAGATTTTTGCTGAAATTGTGACCCCGGGGCTTAGGGATTTTTTCAAAAAAAATATTTTCTGCCGGTTAAGTTTTTGAGGGCTGATTTCTTGTCCTGTGATAAAAAGCCTTCTGTTTCGAGTGCCAAACCTTTGAGGAGAGCATTTTCAAGCTTTTGGCACCATTTTGGAGTGAATTGCCAAAAGTCAGATTTCTGCTGAAATTGTGACCCCGGCTTAGGGATTTTTTCAAAAAAATATTTTCTGCCGGTTAAGTTTTTGAGGGCTGATTTCTTGTCCTGTGATAAAAAGCCTTCTGTTCCGAGTGCCAAACCTTTCAGGAGAGCATTTTCAAGCTTTTGGGACCATTTTGGAGTGAATTGCCAAAAGTCAGATTTTTGCTGAAATTGTGACCCCGGGGCTTAGGGATTTTTTCAAAAAAATATTTTCTGCCGGTTAAGTTTTTGAGGGCTGATTTCTTGTCCTGTGATAAAAAGCCTTCTGTTTTGAGTGCCAAACCTTTCAGGAGAGCATTTGCAACCGGTTGGCACCATTTTTGATTGAACTGCCAAAAGTCAGATTTTTGCTGAAATTGTGACCACTGGGCTTTGGGATTTTTTCAAAAAAATATTTTCTGCCGGTTAAGTTTTTGATGGCTGATTTCTTGTCCTGTGATAAAAAGCCTTCTGTTTCCATCGCCAAACCTTTCAGGGGAGCATTTTCAAGCTTTTGGCACCATTTTGGAGTGAATTGCCAAAAGTCAGATTTTTGCTGAAATTGTGACCCCGGGGCTTAGGGATTTTTTCAAAAAAATATTTTCTGCCGGTTAAGTTTTTGAGGGCTGATTTCTTGTCCTGTGATAAAAAGCCTTCTGTTTCGAGTGGCAAACCGTTCAGGAGAGCATTTTCAAGCTTTTGGGACCATTTTGGAGTGAATTGCCAAAAGTCAGATTTTTGCTGAAATTGTGACCCCGGGGCTTAGGGATTTCTTCAAAAAAAAAAATTTCTGCCGGTTAAGTTTTTGAGGGCTGATTTCTTGTCCTGTGATAAAAAGCCTTCTGTTTCGAGTGCCAAACCTTTCAGGAGAGCAGTTTTAAGCTTTTGGCACCATTTTTGAGTGAATTGCCAAAAGTCAGATTTTTGCTGAAATTGTGACCCCGGCTTAGGGATTTTTTCAAAAAAATATTTTCTGCCGGTTAAGTTTTTGAGGGCTGATTTCTTGTCCTGTGATAAAAAGTCTTCTGTTTTGAGTGCCAAACCTTTCAGGAGAGCATTTGCAACCGGTTGGCACCATTTTTGATTGAACTGCCAAAAGTCAGATTTTTGCTGAAATTGTGACCCCTGGGCTTTGGGATTTTTTCAAAAAAATATTTTCTGCCGGTTAAGTTTTTGAGGGCTGATTTCTTGTCCTGTGATAAAAAGCCTTCTGTTTCCATCGCCAAACCTTTCAGGGGAGCATTTTCAAGCTTTTGGCACCATTTTGGAGTGAATTGCCAAAAGTCAGATTTTTGCTGAAATTGTGACTCTGAGGCTTAGGGATTTTTTCAAAAAAATATTTTCTGCCGGTTAAATTTTTGAGGGCTGATTTCTTGTCCTGTGATAAAAAGCCTTCTGTTTCGAGTGCCAAACCTTTGAGGAGAGCATTTTCAAGCTTTTGGCACCATTTTGGAGTGAATTGCCAAAAGTCAGATTTTTGCTGTAATGGTGACCCCGGCTTAGGGATTTTTTCAAAAAAATATTTTCTGCCGGTTAAGTTTTTCAGGGCTGATTTCTTGTCCTGTGATAAAAAGCCTTCTGTTTCGAGTGCCAAACCTTTCAGGAGAGCATTTTCAAGCTTTTGGCACCATTTTGGAGTGAATTGCCAAAAGTCAGATTTTTGCAGAAATTGTGACCCCGGGGCTTAGGGATTTTTTCAAAAAAATATTTTCTGCCGGTTATTTTTTTGAGGGCTGATTTCTTGTCCTGTGATAAAAAGCCTTCTGTTTCCATCGCCAAAGCTTTCAGGGGAGCATTTGCAACCGGTTGGCACCATTTTTGATTGAACTGCCAAAAGTCAGATTTTTGCTGAAATTGTGACCCCTGGGCTTTGGGATTTTTTCAAAAAAATATTTTCTGCCGGTTAAGTTTTTGAGGGCTGATTTCTTGTCCTGTAATAAAAAGCCTTCTGTTTCCATCGCCAAACCTCTCAGGGGAGCATTTTCAAGCTTTTGGCACCATTTTTGAGTGAATTGCCAAAAGTCAGATTTTTGCTGAAATTGTGACTCTGAGGCTTAGGGATTTTTTCAAAAAAATATTTTCTGCCGGTTAAATTTTTGAGGGCTGATTTCTTGTCCTGTGATAAAAAGTCTTCTGTTTTGAGTGCCAAACCTTTCAGGAGAGCATTTGCAACCGGTTGGCACCATTTTTGATTGAACTGCCAAAAGTCAGATTTTTGCTGAAATTGTGACCCCTGGGCTTTGGGATTTTTTCAAAAAAATATTTTCT
This sequence comes from Podarcis vaucheri, assembly GCF_965113315.1. NCBI lineage: Eukaryota > Metazoa > Chordata > Lepidosauria > Squamata > Lacertidae > Podarcis > Podarcis vaucheri. Next base: position 46,438 of record NW_028118743.1, on the reverse strand, counting down.
GCCGGTTAAGTTTTTGAGGGCTGATTTCTTGTCCTGTGATAAAAAGCCTTCTGTTTCCATCGCCAAACCTTTCAGGGGAGCATTTTCAAGCTTTTGGCACCATTTTGGAGTGAATTGCCAAAAGTCAGATTTTTGCTGAAATTGTGACTCTGAGGCTTAGGGATTTTTTCAAAAAAATATTTTCTGCCGGTTAAATTTTTGAGGGCTGATTTCTTGTCCTGTGATAAAAAGCCTTCTGTTTCGAGTGCCAAACCTTTGAGGAGAGCATTTTCAAGCTTTTGGCACCATTTTGGAGTGAATTGCCAAAAGTCAGATTTTTGCTGTAATGGTGACCCCGGCTTAGGGATTTTTTCAAAAAAATATTTTCTGCCGGTTAAGTTTTTCAGGGCTGATTTCTTGTCCTGTGATAAAAAGCCTTCTGTTTCGAGTGCCAAACCTTTCAGGAGAGCATTTTCAAGCTTTTGGCACCATTTTGGAGTGAATTGCCAAAAGTCAGATTTTTGCAGAAATTGTGACCCCGGGGCTTAGGGATTTTTTCAAAAAAATATTTTCTGCTGGTTATTTTTTTGAGGGCTGATTTCTTGTCCTGTGATAAAAAGCCTTCTGTTTCCATCGCCAAACCTTTCAGGGGAGCATTTTCAAGCTTTTGGCACCATTTTTGAGTGAATTGCCAAAAGTCAGATTTTTGCTGAAATTGTGACTCTGAGGCTTAGGGATTTTTTCAAAAAAATATTTTCTGCCGGTTAAATTTTTGAGGGCTGATTTCTTGTCCTGTGATAAAAAGCCTTCTGTTTCGAGTGCCAAACCTTTGAGGAGAGCATTTTCAAGCTTTTGGCACCATTTTGGAGTAAATTGCCAAAAGTCAGATTTTTGCTGAAATGGTGACCCCGGCTTAGGGATTTTTTCAAAAAAATATTTTCTGCCGGTTAAGTTTTTGAGGGCTGATTTCTTGTCCTGTGATAAAAAGCCTTCTGTTTCGAGTGCCAAACCTTTCAGGAGAGCATTTTCAAGCTTTTGGCACCATTTTTGAGTGAATTGCCAAAAGTCAGATTTTTGCTGAAATTGTGACCCCGGGGCTTAGGGATTTTTTCAAAAAAATATTTTCTGCCGGTTAAGTTTTTGAGGGCTGATTTCTTGTCCTGTGATAAAAAGCCTTCTGTTTTGAGTGCCAAACCTTTCAGGAGAGCATTTGCAACCGGTTGGCACCATTTTTGATTGAACTGCCAAAAGTCAGATTTTTGCTAAAATTGTGACCCCTGGGCTTTGGGATTTTTTCAAAAAAATATTTTCTGCCGGTTAAGTTTTTGAGGGCTGATTACTTGTCCTGTGATAAAAAGCCTTCTGTTTCCATCGCCAAACCTTTCAGGCGAGCATTTTCAAGCTTTTCGCACCATTTTGGAGTGAATTGCAGAAAGTCAGATTTTTGCTGAAATTGTGACCCCGGGGCTTAGGGATTTTTTCAAAAAAATATTTTCTGCCGGTTAAGTTTTTGAGGGCTGATTTTTTGACCTGTGACAAAAAGCCTTCTGTTTCGAGTGGCAAACCGTTCAGGAGAGCATTTTCAAGCTTTTGGCACCATTTTTAAGTGAATTGCCAAAAGTCTGATGTTTGCTGAAATTGTGACCCCGGAGCTTAGGGATTTTTTCAAAAAAATATTTTCTGCTGGTTATTTTTTTGAGGGCTGATTTCTTGTCCTGTGATAAAAAGCCTTCTGTTTCCATCGCCAAAGCTTTCAGGGGAGCATTTTCAACCTTTTGGCACCATTTTGGAGTGAACTGCCAAAAGTCAGATTTTTGCTGAAATTGTGACCCCTGGGCTTTGGGATTTTTTCAAAAAAACATTTTCTGCCGGTTAAGTTTTTGAGGGCTGATTTCTTGTCCTGTGATAAAAAGGCTTCTGTTTCCATCGCCAAACCTTTCAGGGGAGCATTTTCAAGCTTTTGGCACCATTTTGGAGTGAATTGCCAAAAGTCAGATTTTTGCTGAAATTGTGACCCCGGGGCTTAGGGATTTTTTCAAAAAAATATTTTCTGCCGGTTAAGTTTTTGAGGGCTGATTTCTTGTCCTGTGATAAAAAGCCTTCTGTTTTGAGTGCCAAACCTTTCAGGAGAGCATTTGCAACCGGTTGGCACCATTTTTGATTGAACTGCCAAAAGTCAGATTTTTGCTGAAATTGTGACCACTGGGCTTTGGGATTTTTTCAAAAAAATATTTTCTGCCGGTTAAGTTTTTGATGGCTGATTTCTTGTCCTGTGATAAAAAGCCTTCTGTTTCCATCGCCAAACCTTTCAGGGGAGCATTTTCAAGCTTTTGGCACCATTTTGGAGTGAATTGCCAAAAGTCAGATTTTTGCTGAAATTGTGACCCCGGGGCTTAGGGATTTTTTCAAAAAAATATTTTCTGCCGGTTAAGTTTTTGAGGGCTGATTTCTTGTCCTGTGATAAAAAGCCTTCTGTTTCGAGTGGCAAACCGTTCAGGAGAGCATTTTCAAGCTTTTGGGACCATTTTGGAGTGAATTGCCAAAAGTCAGATTTTTGCTGAAATTGTGACCCCGGGGCTTAGGGATTTCTTCAAAAAAAAAAATTTCTGCCGGTTAAGTTTTTGAGGGCTGATTTCTTGTCCTGTGATAAAAAGCCTTCTGTTTCGAGTGCCAAACCTTTCAGGAGAGCAGTTTTAAGCTTTTGGCACCATTTTTGAGTGAATTGCCAAAAGTCAGATTTTTGCTGAAATTGTGACCCCGGCTTAGGGATTTTTTCAAAAAAATATTTTCTGCCGGTTAAGTTTTTGAGGGCTGATTTCTTGTCCTGTGATAAAAAGTCTTCTGTTTTGAGTGCCAAACCTTTCAGGAGAGCATTTGCAACCGGTTGGCACCATTTTTGATTGAACTGCCAAAAGTCAGATTTTTGCTGAAATTGTGACCCCTGGGCTTTGGGATTTTTTCAAAAAAATATTTTCTGCCGGTTAAGTTTTTGAGGGCTGATTTCTTGTCCTGTGATAAAAAGCCTTCTGTTTCCATCGCCAAACCTTTCAGGGGAGCATTTTCAAGCTTTTGGCACCATTTTGGAGTGAATTGCCAAAAGTCAGATTTTTGCTGAAATTGTGACTCTGAGGCTTAGGGATTTTTTCAAAAAAATATTTTCTGCCGGTTAAATTTTTGAGGGCTGATTTCTTGTCCTGTGATAAAAAGCCTTCTGTTTCGAGTGCCAAACCTTTGAGGAGAGCATTTTCAAGCTTTTGGCACCATTTTGGAGTGAATTGCCAAAAGTCAGATTTTTGCTGTAATGGTGACCCCGGCTTAGGGATTTTTTCAAAAAAATATTTTCTGCCGGTTAAGTTTTTCAGGGCTGATTTCTTGTCCTGTGATAAAAAGCCTTCTGTTTCGAGTGCCAAACCTTTCAGGAGAGCATTTTCAAGCTTTTGGCACCATTTTGGAGTGAATTGCCAAAAGTCAGATTTTTGCAGAAATTGTGACCCCGGGGCTTAGGGATTTTTTCAAAAAAATATTTTCTGCCGGTTATTTTTTTGAGGGCTGATTTCTTGTCCTGTGATAAAAAGCCTTCTGTTTCCATCGCCAAAGCTTTCAGGGGAGCATTTGCAACCGGTTGGCACCATTTTTGATTGAACTGCCAAAAGTCAGATTTTTGCTGAAATTGTGACCCCTGGGCTTTGGGATTTTTTCAAAAAAATATTTTCTGCCGGTTAAGTTTTTGAGGGCTGATTTCTTGTCCTGTAATAAAAAGCCTTCTGTTTCCATCGCCAAACCTCTCAGGGGAGCATTTTCAAGCTTTTGGCACCATTTTTGAGTGAATTGCCAAAAGTCAGATTTTTGCTGAAATTGTGACTCTGAGGCTTAGGGATTTTTTCAAAAAAATATTTTCTGCCGGTTAAATTTTTGAGGGCTGATTTCTTGTCCTGTGATAAAAAGTCTTCTGTTTTGAGTGCCAAACCTTTCAGGAGAGCATTTGCAACCGGTTGGCACCATTTTTGATTGAACTGCCAAAAGTCAGATTTTTGCTGAAATTGTGACCCCTGGGCTTTGGGATTTTTTCAAAAAAATATTTTCTGCCGGTTAAGTTTTTGAGGGCTGATTTCTTGTCCTGTGATAAAAAGCCTTCTGTTTCCATCGCCAAACCTTTCAGGGGAGCATTTTCAAGCTTTTGGCACCATTTTGGAGTGAATTGCCAAAAGTCAGATTTTTGCTGAAATTGTGACTCTGAGGCTTAGGGATTTTTTCAAAAAAATATTTTCTGCCGGTTAAATTTTTGAGGGCTGATTTCTTGTCCTGTGATAAAAAGCCTTCTGTTTCGAGTGCCAAACCTTTGAGGAGAGCATTTTCAAGCTTTTGGCACCATTTTGGAGTGAATTGCCAAAAGTCAGATTTTTGCTGTAATGGTGACCCCGGCTTAGGGATTTTTTCAAAAAAATATTTTCTGCCGGTTAAGTTTTTCAGGGCTGATTTCTTGTCCTGTGATAAAAAGCCTTCTGTTTCGAGTGCCAAACCTTTCAGGAGAGCATTTTCAAGCTTTTGGCACCATTTTGGAGTGAATTGCCAAAAGTCAGATTTTTGCAGAAATTGTGACCCCGGGGCTTAGGGATTTTTTCAAAAAAATATTTTCTGCTGGTTATTTTTTTGAGGGCTGATTTCTTGTCCTGTGATAAAAAGCCTTCTGTTTCCATCGCCAAAGCTTTCAGGGGAGCATTTGCAACCGGTTGGCACCATTTTTGAGTGAACTGCCAAAAGTCAGATTTTTGCTGAAATTGTGACCCCTGGGCTTTGGGATTTTTTCAAAAAAATATTTTCTGCCGGTTAAGTTTTTGAGGGCTGATTTCTTGTCCTGTAATAAAAAGCCTTCTGTTTCCATCGCCAAACCTTTCAGGGGAGCATTTTCAAGCTTTTGGCACCATTTTTGAGTGAATTGCCAAAAGTCAGATTTTTGCTGAAATTGTGACTCTGAGGCTTAGGGATTTTTTCAAAAAAATATTTTCTGCCGGTTAAATTTTTGAGGGCTGATTTCTTGTCCTGTGATAAAAAGCCTTCTGTTTCGAGTGCCAAACCTTTGAGGAGAGCATTTTCAAGCTTTTGGCACCATTTTGGAGTAAATTGCCAAAAGTCAGATTTTTGCTGAAATGGTGACCCCGGCTTAGGGATTTTTTCAAAAAAATATTTTCTGCCGGTTAAGTTTTTGAGGGCTGATTTCTTGTCCTGTGATAAAAAGCCTTCTGTTTCGAGTGCCAAACCTTTCAGGAGAGCATTTTCAAGCTTTTGGCACCATTTTTGAGTGAATTGCCAAAAGTCAGATTTTTGCTGAAATTGTGACCCCGGGGCTTAGGGATTTTTTCAAAAAAATATTTTCTGCCGGTTAAGTTTTTGAGGGCTGATTTCTTGTCCTGTGATAAAAAGCCTTCTGTTTTGAGTGCCAAACCTTTCAGGAGAGCATTTGCAACCGGTTGGCACCATTTTTGATTGAACTGCCAAAAGTCAGATTTTTGCTAAAATTGTGACCCCTGGGCTTTGGGATTTTTTCAAAAAAATATTTTCTGCCGGTTAAGTTTTTGAGGGCTGATTACTTGTCCTGTGATAAAAAGCCTTCTGTTTCCATCGCCAAACCTTTCAGGCGAGCATTTTCAAGCTTTTCGCACCATTTTGGAGTGAATTGCAGAAAGTCAGATTTTTGCTGAAATTGTGACCCCGGGGCTTAGGGATTTTTTCAAAAAAATATTTTCTGCCGGTTAAGTTTTTGAGGGCTGATTTTTTGACCTGTGACAAAAAGCCTTCTGTTTCGAGTGGCAAACCGTTCAGGAGAGCATTTTCAAGCTTTTGGCACCATTTTTAAGTGAATTGCCAAAAGTCTGATGTTTGCTGAAATTGTGACCCCGGAGCTTAGGGATTTTTTCAAAAAAATATTTTCTGCTGGTTATTTTTTTGAGGGCTGATTTCTTGTCCTGTGATAAAAAGCCTTCTGTTTCCATCGCCAAAGCTTTCAGGGGAGCATTTTCAACCTTTTGGCACCATTTTGGAGTGAACTGCCAAAAGTCAGATTTTTGCTGAAATTGTGACCCCTGGGCTTTGGGATTTTTTCAAAAAAACATTTTCTGCCGGTTAAGTTTTTGAGGGCTGATTTCTTGTCCTGTGATAAAAAGGCTTCTGTTTCCATCGCCAAACCTTTCAGGGGAGCATTTTCAAGCTTTTGGCACCATTTTGGAGTGAATTGCCAAAAGTCAGATTTTTGCTGAAATTGTGACCCCGGGGCTTAGGGATTTTTTCAAAAAAAAAAATTCTGCCGGTTAAATTTTTGAGGGATGATTTCTTGTCCTGTGATAAAAAGCCTTCTGTTTTGAGTGCCAAACCTTTCAGGGGAGCATTTGCAATCAGTTGGCACCATTTTTGAGTGAATTGCCAAAAGTCAGATTTTTGCTAAAAAATATTTTCTGCTGGTTAAGTTTTTGAGGTCTGATTTCTTGTCCTGTGATAAAAAGCCTCCTGTTTTGAGTGCCAAACCTTTCAGGAGAGCATTTTCAAGCTTCTGGCACCATTTTGGAGTGAATTGCCAAAAGTCAGATTTTTGCTGAAATTGTGACCCCGGGGCTTAGGGATTTTTTCAAAAAAATATTTTCTGCCAGTTAAGTTTTTGAGGGCTAATTTCTTGTCCTGTGATAAAAAGGCTTCTGTTTCGAGTGCCAAACCTTTCAGGGGAGCATTTTCAAGCTTTTGGCACCATTTTGGAGTGAATTGCCAAAAGTCAGATTTTTGCTAAAAAATATTTTCTGCCGGTTAAGTTTTTGAGGGCTGATTTCTTGTCCTGTGATAAAAAGTCTTCTGTTTTGAGTGCCAAACCTTTCAGGAGAGCATTTGCAACCGGTTGGCACCATTTTTGATTGAACTGCCAAAAGTCAGATTTTTGCTGAAATTGTGACCCCTGGGCTTTGGGATTTTTTCAAAAAAATATTTTCTGCCGTTTAAGTTTTTGAGGGCTGATTTCTTGTCCTGTGATAAAAAGCCTTCTGTTTCGAGTGCCAAACCTTTCAGGAGAGCAGTTTTAAGCTTTTGGCACCATTTTTGAGTGAATTGCCAAAAGTCAGATTTTTGCTGAAATTGTGACCCCAGGGCTTAGGGATTTTTTTCAAAAAAATATTTTCTGCCGGTTAAGTTTTTGAGGGCTGATTTCTTGTCCTGTGATAAAAAGTCTTCTGTTTTGAGTGCCAAACCTTTCAGGAGAGCATTTGCAACCGGTTGGCACCATTTTTGATTGAACTGCCAAAAGTCAGATTTTTGCTGAAATTGTGACCCCTGGGCTTTGGGATTTTTTCAAAAAAATATTTTCTGCCGGTTAAGTTTTTGAGGGCTGATTTCTTGTCCTGTGATAAAAAGCCTTCTGTTTCCATCGCCAAACCTTTCAGGGGAGCATTTTCAAGCTTTTGGCACCATTTTGGAGTGAATTGCCAAAAGTCAGATTTTTGCTGAAATTGTGACTCTGAGGCTTAGGGATTTTTTCAAAAAAATATTTTCTGCCGGTTAAATTTTTGAGGGCTGATTTCTTGTCCTGTGATAAAAAGCCTTCTGTTTCGAGTGCCAAACCTTTGAGGAGAGCATTTTCAAGCTTTTGGCACCATTTTGGAGTGAATTGCCAAAAGTCAGATTTTTGCTGTAATGGTGACCCCGGCTTAGGGATTTTTTCAAAAAAATATTTTCTGCCGGTTAAGTTTTTCAGGGCTGATTTCTTGTCCTGTGATAAAAAGCCTTCTGTTTCGAGTGCCAAACCTTTCAGGAGAGCATTTTCAAGCTTTTGGCACCATTTTGGAGTGAATTGCCAAAAGTCAGATTTTTGCAGAAATTGTGACCCCGGGGCTTAGGGATTTTTTCAAAAAAATATTTTCTGCTGGTTATTTTTTTGAGGGCTGATTTCTTGTCCTGTGATAAAAAGCCTTCTGTTTCCATCGCCAAAGCTTTCAGGGGAGCATTTGCAACCGGTTGGCACCATTTTTGATTGAACTGCCAAAAGTCAGATTTTTGCTGAAATTGTGACCCCTGGGCTTTGGGATTTTTTCAAAAAAATATTTTCTGCCGGTTAAGTTTTTGAGGGCTGATTTCTTGTCCTGTGATAAAAAGCCTTCTGTTTCCATCGCCAAACCTTTCAGGGGAGCATTTTCAAGCTTTTGGCACCATTTTTGAGTGAATTGCCAAAAGTCAGATTTTTGCTGAAATTGTGACTCTGAGGCTTAGGGATTTTTTCAAAAAAATATTTTCTGCCGGTTAAATTTTTGAGGGCTGATTTCTTGTCCTGTGATAAAAAGCCTTCTGTTTCGAGTGCCAAACCTTTGAGGAGAGCATTTTCAAGCTTTTGGCACCATTTTGGAGTAAATTGCCAAAAGTCAGATTTTTGCTGAAATGGTGACCCCGGCTTAGGGATTTTTTCAAAAAAATATTTTCTGCCGGTTAAGTTTTTGAGGGCTGATTTCTTGTCCTGTGATAAAAAGCCTTCTGTTTCGAGTGCCAAACCTTTCAGGAGAGCATTTTCAAGCTTTTGGCACCATTTTTGAGTGAATTGCCAAAAGTCAGATTTTTGCTGAAATTGTGACCCCGGGGCTTAGGGATTTTTTCAAAAAAATATTTTCTGCCGGTTAAGTTTTTGAGGGCTGATTTCTTGTCCTGTGATAAAAAGCCTTCTGTTTTGAGTGCCAAACCTTTCAGGAGAGCATTTGCAACCGGTTGGCACCATTTTTGATTGAACTGCCAAAAGTCAGATTTTTGCTAAAATTGTGACCCCTGGGCTTTGGGATTTTTTCAAAAAAATATTTTCTGCCGGTTAAGTTTTTGAGGGCTGATTACTTGTCCTGTGATAAAAAGCCTTCTGTTTCCATCGCCAAACCTTTCAGGCGAGCATTTTCAAGCTTTTGGCACCATTTTGGAGTGAATTGCAGAAAGTCAGATTTTTGCTGAAATTGTGACCCCGGGGCTTAGGGATTTTTTCAAAAAAATATTTTCTGCCGGTTAAGTTTTTGAGGGCTGATTTTTTGACCTGTGACAAAAAGCCTTCTGTTTCGAGTGGCAAACCGTTCAGGAGAGCATTTTCAAGCTTTTGGCACCATTTTTAAGTGAATTGCCAAAAGTCTGATGTTTGCTGAAATTGTGACCCCGGAGCTTAGGGATTTTTTCAAAAAAATATTTTCTGCTGGTTATTTTTTTGAGGGCTGATTTCTTGTCCTGTGATAAAAAGCCTTCTGTTTCCATCGCCAAAGCTTTCAGGGGAGAATTTTCAACCTTTTGGCACCATTTTGGAGTGAACTGCCAAAAGTCAGATTTTTGCTGAAATTGTGACCCCTGGGCTTTGGGATTTTTTCAAAAAAACATTTTCTGCCGGTTAAGTTTTTGAGGGCTGATTTCTTGTCCTGTGATAAAAAGGCTTCTGTTTCCATCGCCAAACCTTTCAGGGGAGCATTTTCAAGCTTTTGGCACCATTTTGGAGTGAATTGCCAAAAGTCAGATTTTTGCTGAAATTGTGACCCCGGGGCTTAGGGATTTTTTCAAAAAAAAAAATTCTGCCGGTTAAATTTTTGAGGGATGATTTCTTGTCCTGTGATAAAAAGCCTTCTGTTTTGAGTGCCAAACCTTTCAGGGGAGCATTTGCAATCAGTTGGCACCATTTTTGAGTGAATTGCCAAAAGTCAGATTTTTGCTAAAAAATATTTTCTGCTGGTTAAGTTTTTGAGGTCTGATTTCTTGTCCTGTGATAAAAAGCCTCCTGTTTTGAGTGCCAAACCTTTCAGGAGAGCATTTTCAAGCTTCTGGCACCATTTTGGAGTGAATTGCCAAAAGTCAGATTTTTGCTGAAATTGTGACCCCGGGGCTTAGGGATTTTTTCAAAAAAATATTTTCTGCCAGTTAAGTTTTTGAGGGCTAATTTCTTGTCCTGTGATAAAAAGGCTTCTGTTTCGAGTGCCAAACCTTTCAGGGGAGCATTTTCAAGCTTTTGGCACCATTTTGGAGTGAATTGCCAAAAGTCAGATTTTTGCTAAAAAATATTTTCTGCCGGTTAAGTTTTTGAGGGCTGATTTCTTGTCCTGTGATAAAAAGTCTTCTGTTTTGAGTGCCAAACCTTTCAGGAGAGCATTTGCAACCGGTTGGCACCATTTTTGATTGAACTGCCAAAAGTCAGATTTTTGCTGAAATTGTGACCCCTGGGCTTTGGGATTTTTTCAAAAAAATATTTTCTGCCGGTTAAGTTTTTGAGGGCTGATTTCTTGTCCTGTGATAAAAAGCCTTCTGTTTCCATCGCCAAACCTTTCAGGGGAGCATTTTCAAGCTTTTGGCACCATTTTGGAGTGAATTGCCAAAGGTCAGATTTTTGCTGAAATTGTGACTCTGAGGCTTAGGGATTTTTTCAAAAAAATATTTTCTGCCGGTTAAATTTTTGAGGGCTGATTTCTTGTCCTGTGATAAAAAGCCTTCTGTTTCGAGTGCCAAACCTTTGAGGAGAGCATTTTCAAGCTTTTGGCACCATTTTGGAGTGAATTGCCAAAAGTCAGATTGTTGCTGTAATGGTGACCCCGGCTTAGGGATTTTTTCAAAAAAATATTTTCTGCCGGTTAAGTTTTTCAGGGCTGATTTCTTGTCCTGTGATAAAAAGCCTTCTGTTTCGAGTGCCAAACCTTTCAGGAGAGCATTTTCAAGCTTTTGGCACCATTTTGGAGTGAATTGCCAAAAGTCAGATTTTTGCAGAAATTGTGACCCCGGGGCTTAGGGATTTTTTCAAAAAAATATTTTCTGCTGGTTATTTTTTTGAGGGCTGATTTCTTGTCCTGTGATAAAAAGCCTTCTGTTTCCATCGCCAAAGCTTTCAGGGGAGCATTTGCAACCGGTTGGCACCATTTTTGATTGAACTGCCAAAAGTCAGATTTTTGCTGAAATTGTGACCCCTGGGCTTTGGGATTTTTTCAAAAAAATATTTTCTGCCGGTTAAGTTTTTGAGGGCTGATTTCTTGTCCTGTGATAAAAAGCCTTCTGTTTCCATCGCCAAAGCTTTCAGGGGATCATTTGCAAGCTTCTGGCACCATTTTTGAGTGAATTGCCAAAAGTCAGATTTTTGCTGAAATTGTGACTCTGAGGCTTAGGGATTTTTTCAAAAAAATATTTTCTGCCGGTTAAATTTTTGAGGGCTGATTTCTTGTCCTGTGATAAAAAGCCTTCTGTTTCGAGTGCCAAACCTTTGAGGAGAGCATTTTCAAGCTTTTGGCACCATTTTGGAGTAAATTGCCAAAAGTCAGATTTTTGCTGAAATGGTGACCCCGGCTTAGGGATTTTTTCAAAAAAATATTTTCTGCCGGTTAAGTTTTTGAGGGCTGATTTCTTGTCCTGTGATAAAAAGCCTTCTGTTTCGAGTGCCAAACCTTTCAGGAGAGCATTTTCAAGCTTTTGGCACCATTTTTGAGTGAATTGCCAAAAGTCAGATTTTTGCTGAAATTGTGACCCCGGCTTAGGGATTTTTTCAAAAAAATATTTTCTGCCGGTTAAGTTTTTGAGGGCTGATTTCTTGTCCTGTGATAAAAAGTCTTCTGTTTTGAGTGCCAAACCTTTCAGGAGAGCATTTGCAACCGGTTGGCACCATTTTTGATTGAACTGCCAAAAGTCAGATTTTTGCTGAAATTGTGACCCCTGGGCTTTGGGATTTTTTCAAAAAAATATTTTCTGCCGGTTAAGTTTTTGAGGGCTGATTTCTTGTCCTGTGATAAAAAGCCTTCTGTTTCCATCGCCAAACCTTTCAGGGGAGCATTTTCAAGCTTTTGGCACCATTTTTGAGTGAATTGCCAAAAGTCAGATTTTTGCTGAAATTGTGACTCTGAGGCTTAGGGATTTTTTCAAAAAAATATTTTCTGCCGGTTAAATTTTTGAGGGCTGATTTCTTGTCCTGTGATAAAAAGCCTTCTGTTTCGAGTGCCAAACCTTTGAGGAGAGCATTTTCAAGCTTTTGGCACCATTTTGGAGTAAATTGCCAAAAGTCAGATTTTTGCTGAAATGGTGACCCCGGCTTAGGGATTTTTTCAAAAAAATATTTTCTGCCGGTTAAGTTTTTGAGGGCTGATTTCTTGTCCTGTGATAAAAAGCCTTCTGTTTCGAGTGCCAAACCTTTCAGGAGAGCATTTTCAAGCTTTTGGCACCATTTTTGAGTGAATTGCCAAAAGTCAGATTTTTGCTGAAATTGTGACCCCGGGGCTTAGGGATTTTTTCAAAAAAATATTTTCTGCCGGTTAAGTTTTTGAGGGCTGATTTCTTGTCCTGTGATAAAAAGCCTTCTGTTTTGAGTGCCAAACCTTTCAGGAGAGCATTTGCAACCGGTTGGCACCATTTTTGATTGAACTGCCAAAAGTCAGATTTTTGCTAAAATTGTGACCCCTGGGCTTTGGGATTTTTTCAAAAAAATATTTTCTGCCGGTTAAGTTTTTGAGGGCTGATTACTTGTCCTGTGATAAAAAGCCTTCTGTTTCCATCGCCAAACCTTTCAGGCGAGCATTTTCAAGCTTTTGGCACCATTTTGGAGTGAATTGCAGAAAGTCAGATTTTTGCTGAAATTGTGACCCCGGGGCTTAGGGATTTTTTCAAAAAAATATTTTCTGCCGGTTAAGTTTTTGAGGGCTGATTTTTTGACCTGTGACAAAAAGCCTTCTGTTTCGAGTGGCAAACCGTTCAGGAGAGCATTTTCAAGCTTTTGGCACCATTTTTAAGTGAATTGCCAAAAGTCTGATGTTTGCTGAAATTGTGACCCCGGAGCTTAGGGATTTTTTCAAAAAAATATTTTCTGCTGGTTATTTTTTTGAGGGCTGATTTCTTGTCCTGTGATAAAAAGCCTTCTGTTTCCATCGCCAAAGCTTTCAGGGGAGCATTTTCAACCTTTTGGCACCATTTTGGAGTGAACTGCCAAAAGTCAGATTTTTGCTGAAATTGTGACCCCTGGGCTTTGGGATTTTTTCAAAAAAACATTTTCTGCCGGTTAGGTTTTTGAGGGCTGATTTCTTGTCCTGTGATAAAAAGGCTTCTGTTTCCATCGCCAAACCTTTCAGGGGAGCATTTTCAAGCTTTTGGCACCATTTTGGAGTGAATTGCCAAAAGTCAGATTTTTGCTGAAATTGTGACCCCGGGGCTTAGGGATTTTTTCAAAAAAAAAATTTCTGCCGGTTAAATTTTTGAGGGATGATTTCTTGTCCTGTGATAAAAAGCCTTCTGTTTTGAGTGCCAAACCTTTCAGGGGAGCATTTGCAATCAGTTGGCACCATTTTTGAGTGAATTGCCAAAAGTCAGATTTTTGCTAAAAAATATTTTCTGCTGGTTAAGTTTTTGAGGTCTGATTTCTTGTCCTGTGATAAAAAGCCTCCTGTTTTGAGTGCCAAACCTTTCAGGAGAGCATTTTCAAGCTTCTGGCACCATTTTGGAGTGAATTGCCAAAAGTCAGATTTTTGCTGAAATTGTGACCCCGGGGCTTAGGGATTTTTTCAAAAAAATATTTTCTGCCAGTTAAGTTTTTGAGGGCTAATTTCTTGTCCTGTGATAAAAAGGCTTCTGTTTCGAGTGCCAAACCTTTCAGGGGAGCATTTTCAAGCTTTTGGCACCATTTTGGAGTGAATTGCCAAAAGTCAGATTTTTGCTAAAAAATATTTTCTGCTGGTTAAGTTTTTGAGGGCTGATTTCTTGTCCTGTGATAAAAAGCCTCCTGTTTTGAGTGCCAAACCTTTCAGGAGAGCATTTTCAAGCTTCTGGCACCATTTTGGAGTGAATTGCCAAAAGTCAGATTTTTGCCGAAATTGTGACCCCGGGGCTTAGGGATTTTTTCAAAAAAATATTTTCTGCCGGTTAAGTTTTTGAGGGCTGATTTCTTGTCCTGTGATAAAAAGCCTTCTTTTTCCATCGCCCAACCTTTCAGGAGAGCATTTTCAAGCTTTTGGCACGATTTTGGAGTGAATTGCCAAAGATCAGATTTTTGCTGAAATTGTGACCCCGGGGCTTAGGGATTTTTTCAAAAAAATATTTTCTGCCGGTTAAGTTTTTGAGGGCTGATTTCTTGTCCTGTGATAAAAAGGCTTCTGTTTCGAGTGCTAAACCTTTCAGGAGAGCATTTTCAAGCTTTTTTCACCATTTTGGAGTGAATTGCCAAAAGTCAGATTTTTGCTGAAATTGTGACCCCGGGGCTTAGGGATTTTTTCAAAAAAATATTTTCTGCCGGTTAAGCTTTTGAGGGCTGATTTCTTGTCCTGTGATAAAAAGCCTCCTGTTTTGAGTGCCAAACCTTTCAGGAGAGCATTTTCAACCTTTTAGCTCCATTTTTGAGTGAATTGCCAAAGGTCAGATTTTGCTGAAATTGTGACTCCGGGGCTTAAGGATTTTTTCAAAAAAATATTTTCTGCTGGTTAAGTTTTTGAGGGCTGATTTCTTGTCCTGTGATAAAAAGCCTTCTGTTTCCATCGCCAAAGCTTTCAGGGGAGCATTTGCAACCAGTTGGCACCATTTTTGATTGAACTGCCAAAAGTCAGATTTTTGCTGAAATTGTGACCCCTGGGCTTTGGGATTTTTTCAAAAAAATATTTTCTGCCGGTTAAGTTTTTGAGGGCTGATTTCTTGTCCTGTGATAAAAAGCCTTCTGTTTCCATCGCCAAACCTTTCAGGGGAGCATTTTCAAGCTTTTGGCACCATTTTTGAGTGAATTGCCAAAAGTCAGATTTTTGCTGAAATTGTGACTCTGAGGCTTAGGGATTTTTTCAAAAAAATATTTTCTGCCGGTTAAATTTTTGAGGGCTGATTTCTTGTCCTGTGATAAAAAGCCTCCTGTTTTGAGTGCCAAACCTTTCAGGAGAGCATTTTCAAGCTTCTGGCACCATTTTGGAGTGAATTGCCAAAAGTCAGATTTTTGCTGAAATTGTGACCCCGGGGCTTAGGGATTTTTTCAAAAAAATTTTTTCTGCCGGTTAAGTTTTTGAGGGCTGATTTCTTGTCCTGTGATAAAAAGCCTTCTTTTTCCATCGCCCAACCTTTCAGGAGAGCATTTTCAAGCTTTTTTCACCATTTTGGAGTGAATTGCCAAAAGTCAGATTTTTGCTGAAATTGTGACCCCGGGGCTTAGGGATTTTTTCAAAAAAATATTTTCTGCCGGTTAAGGTTTTGAGGGCTGATTTTTTGTCCTGTGATAAAAAGGCTTCTGTTTTCAGTGCCAAACCTTTCAGGACGGCATTTGCAACCGGTTGGCACCATTTTTGATTGAACTGCCAAAAGTCAGATTTTTGCTGAAATTGTGACCCCTGGGCTTTGGGATTTTTTCAAAAAAATATTTTCTGCCGGTTAAGTTTTTGAGGGCTGATTTCTTGTCCTGTGATAAAAAGCCTTCTGTTTCCATCGCCAAACCTTTCAGGGGAGCATTTGCAACCAGTTGGCACCATTTTTGAGTGAATTGCCAAAAGTCAGATTTTTGCTAAAAAATATTTTCTGCTGGTTAAGTTTTTGAGGGCTGATTTCTTGTCCTGTGATAAAAAGCCTTCTTTTTCCATCGCCCAACCTTTCAGGAGAGCATTTTCAAGCTTTTGGCACCATTTTGGAGTGAATTGCCAAAGATCAGATTTTTGCTGAAATTGTGACCCCGGGGCTTAGGGATTTTTTCAAAAAAATATTTTCTGCCGGTTAAGTTTTTGAGGGCTGATTTCTTGTCCTGTGATAAAAAGCCTTCTGTTTCGAGTGCCAAACCTTTCAGGAGAGCATTTTCAAGCTTTTGGCACCATTTTTGAGTGAATTGCCAAAAGTCAGATTTTTGCTGAAATTGTGACCCCGGGGCTTAGGGATTTTTTCAAAAAAAAATTTTCTGCCGGTTAAGTTTTTGAGGGCTGATTTCTTGTCGTGTGACAAAAAGCCTTCTGTTTCCATCGCCAAACCTTTCAGGGGAGCATTTTCAAGCTTTTGGCACCATTTTGGAGTGAATTGCCAAAAGTCGGATTTTTGCTGAAATTGTGACCCCGGGGCTTAGGGATTTTTTTTTTTTAAAAAAAAAATTCTGCCGGTTAAGTTTTTGAGGGCTGATTTCTTGTGCTGTGATAAAAAGCCTTCTGTTTCGAGTGCCAAAACTTTCAGGGGAGCATTTGCAACCAGTTGGCACCATTTTTGAGTGAATTGCCAGAAGTCAGATTTTTGGTAAAAAATATTTTCTGCTGGTTAAGTTTTTGAGGGCTGATTTCTTGTCCTATCATAAAAAGCCTCCTGTTTTGAGTGCCAAACCTTTCAAGAGAGCATTTTCAAGCTTCTGGCACCATTTTGGAGTGAATTGCCAAAGTCAGATTTTTGCTGAAATTGTGACCCCGGGGCTTAGGGATTTTTTCAAAAAAATATTTTCTGACGGTTAAGTTTTTGAGGGCTGATTTCTTGTCCTATGATAAAAAGGCTTCTGTTTCGAGTGCCAAATGTTTCAGGAGAGCCTTTTTTGAAGCTTTTGGCACCATTTTTGAGTGAATTGCCAAAAGTCAGATTTTTGCTGAAATGGTGACCCCGGGGCTTAGGGATTTTTTCAAAAAAATATTTTCTGCCGGTTAAGTTTTTGTGGGCTGATTTCTTGTCCTATCATAAAAAGCCTCCTGTTTTGAGTGCCAAACCTTTCAAGAGAGCATTTTCAAGCTTCTGGCACCATTTTGGAGTGAATTGCCAAAAGTCAGATTTTTGCTGAAATTGTGACCCCGGGGCTTAGGGATTTTTTCAAAAAAATATTTTCTGCCGGTTAAGTTTTTGAGGGCTGATTTCTTGTCCTGTGATAAAAAACCTTCTGTTTCCATCGCCAAACCTTTCAGGGGAGCATTTTCAAGCTTTTGGCACCATTTTGGAGTGAATTGCCCAAAGTCAGATTTTTGCTGAAATTGTGACCCCGGGGCTTAGGTATTTTTTTCAAAAAAATATTTTCTGCCGGTTAAGTTTTTGAGGGCTGATTTCTTGTCCTGTGATAAAAAGCCTTCTATTTCGAATGGCAAACCGTTCAGGAGAGCATTTTCAAGCTTTTGGCACCATTTTGGAGTGAATTGCCAAAAGTCAGATTTTTGCTGAAATTGTGACCCCGGGGCTTAGGGATTTCTTCAAAAAAAAAATTTCTGCCGGTTAAGTTTTTGAGGGCTGATTTCTTGTCCTGTGATAAAAAGCCTTCTGTTTCGAGTGCCAAACCTTTCAGGTGAGCATTTTCAAGCTTTTGGCACCATTTTTGAGTGAATTGCCAAAAGTCAGATTTTTGCTGAAATTATGAGCCCGGGGCTTAGGGATTTTTTCAAAAAAATATTTTCTGCCGGTTAAGTTTTTGAGGGCTGATTTCTTGTCCTGTGATAAAAAGGCTTCTGTTTTGAGTGCCAAACCTTTCAGGAGAGCATTTGCAACCGGTTGGCACCATTTTTGATTGAACTGCCAAAAGTCAGATTTTTGCTGAAATTGTGACCCCTGGGCTTTGGGATTTTTTTAAAAAAAAAATTCTGCCGGTTAAGTTTTTGAGGGCTGATTTCTTGTCCTGTGATAAAAAGCCTCCTGTTTCCATCGCCAAACCTTTCAGGGGAGCATTTGCAACCAGTTGGCACCATTTTTGAGTGAATTGCCAAAAGTCAGATTTTTGCTAAAAAATATTTTCTGCTGGTTAAGTTTTTGAGGGCTGATTTCTTGTCCTGTGATAAAAAGCCTTCTTTTTCCATCGCCCAACCTTTCAGGAGAGCATTTTCAAGCTTTTGGCACAATTTTGGAGTGAATTGCCAAAGATCAGATTTTTGCTGAAATTGTGACCCCGGGGCTTAGGGATTTTTTCAAAAAAATATTTTCTGCCGGTTAAGTTTTTGAGGGCTGATTTCTTGTCCTGTGATAAAAAGCCTCCTGTTTTGAGTGCCAAACCTTTCAGGAGAGCATTTTCAAGCTTTTGGCACCATTTTGGAGTGAATTGCCAAAAGTCAGATTTTTGCTGAAATTGTGACCCCGGGGCTTAGGGATTTTTTCAAAAAAATATTTTCTGCCGGTTAAGTTTTTGAGGGCTGATTTCTTGTCCTGTGATAAAAAGCCTTCTGTTTCGAGTGCCAAACCTTTCAGGAGAGCATTTTCAAGCTTTTGGCACCATTTTTGAGTGAATTGCCAAAAGTCAGATTTTTGCTGAAATTGTGACCCCGGGGCTTAGGGATTTTTTCAAAAAAAAAATTTCTGCCGGTTAAGTTTTTGAGGGCTGATTTCTTGTCCTGTGATAAAAAGCCTTCTGTTTCCATCGCCAAACCTTTCAGGAGAGCATTTTCAAGCTTTTGGCACCATTTTGGAGTGAATTGCCAAAAGTCGGATTTTTGCTGAAATTGTGACCCCGGGGCTTAGGGATTTTTTTTTTTTAAAAAAAATTCTGCCGGTTAAGTTTTTGAGGGCTGATTTCTTGTGCTGTGATAAAAAGCCTTCTGTTTCGAGTGCCAAAACTTTCAGGGGAGCATTTGCAACCAGTTGGCATCATTTTTGAATGAATTGCCAGAAGTCAGATTTTTGGTAAAAAATATTTTCTGCTGGTTAAGTTTTTGAGGGCTGATTTCTTGTCCTGTGATAAAAAGGCTTCTGTTTTGAGTGCCAAACCTTTCAGGAGAGCATTTGCAACCGGTTGGCACCATTTTTGATTGAACTGCCAAAAGTCAGATTTTTGCTGAAATTGTGACCCCTGGGCTTTGGGATTTTTTTTAAAAAAAAATTCTGCCGGTTAAGTTTTTGAGGGCTGATTTCTTGTCCTGTGATAAAAAGCCTTCTGTTTCCATCGCCAAACCTTTCAGGGGAGCATTTTCAAGCTTTTGGCACCATTTTGGAGTGAATTGCCGAAAGTCAGATTTTTGCTGAAATTGTGACCCCGGGGCTTAGGGATTTTTTCAAAAAAATATTTTCTTCCGGTTAAGTTTTTGAGGGCTGATTTTTTGTCCTGTGATAAA
This sequence comes from Podarcis vaucheri, assembly GCF_965113315.1. Classification (NCBI taxonomy): domain Eukaryota; kingdom Metazoa; phylum Chordata; class Lepidosauria; order Squamata; family Lacertidae; genus Podarcis; species Podarcis vaucheri. The sequence continues at coordinate 27,512 of NW_028118743.1, read as the reverse complement.
AAGGCTTCTGTTTTGAGTGCCAAACCTTTCAGGAGAGCATTTGCAACCGGTTGGCACCATTTTTGATTGAACTGCCAAAAGTCAGATTTTTGCTGAAATTGTGACCCCTGGGCTTTGGGATTTTTTCAAAAAAATATTTTCTGCCGGTTAAGTTTTTGAGGGCTGATTTCTTGTCCTGTGATAAAAAGCCTTCTGTTTCCATCGCCAAACCTTTCAGGGGAGCATTTGCAACCAGTTGGCACCATTTTTGAGTGAATTGCCAAAAGTCAGATTTTTGCTAAAAAATATTTTCTGCTGGTTAAGTTTTTGAGGGCTGATTTCTTGTCCTGTGATAAAAAGCCTTCTTTTTCCATCGCCCAACCTTTCAGGAGAGCATTTTCAAGCTTTTGGCACAATTTTGGAGTGAATTGCCAAAGATCAGATTTTTGCTGAAATTGTGACCCCGGGGCTTAGGGATTTTTTCAAAAAAATATTTTCTGCCGGTTAAGTTTTTGAGGGCTGATTTCTTGTCCTGTGATAAAAAGCCTCCTGTTTTGAGTGCCAAACCTTTCAGGAGAGCATTTTCAAGCTTTTGGCACCATTTTGGAGTGAATTGCCAAAAGTCAGATTTTTGCTGAAATTGTGACCCCGGGTCTTAGGGATTTTTTCAAAAAAATATTTTCTGCCGGTTAAGTTTTTGAGGGCTGATTTCTTGTCCTGTGATAAAAAGCCTTCTGTTTCGAGTGCCAAACCTTTCAGGAGAGCATTTTCAAGCTTTTGGCACCATTTTTGAGTGAATTGCCAAAAGTCAGATTTTTGCTGAAATTGTGACCCCGGGGCTTAGGGATTTTTTCAAAAAAAAATTTTCTGCCGGTTAAGTTTTTGAGGGCTGATTTCTTGTCGTGTGACAAAAAGCCTTCTGTTTCCATCGCCAAACCTTTCAGGGTAGCATTTTCAAGCTTTTGGCACCATTTTGGAGTGAATTGCCAAAAGTTGGATTTTTGCTGAAATTGTGACCCCGGGGCTTAGGGATTTTTTTTTTAAAAAAAAATTCTGCCGGTTAAGTTTTTGAGGGCTGATTTCTTGTGCTGTGATAAAAAGCCTTCTGTTTCGAGTGCCAAAACTTTCAGGGGAGCATTTGCAACCAGTTGGCACCATTTTTGAGTGAATTGCCAGAAGTCAGATTTTTGGTAAAAAATATTTTCTGCTGGTTAAGTTTTTGAGGGCTGATTTCTTGTCCTATCATAAAAAGCCTCCTGTTTTGAGTGCCAAACCTTTCAAGAGAGCATTTTCAAGCTTCTGGCACCATTTTGGAGTGAATTGCCAAAAGTCAGATTTTTGCTGAAATTGTGACCCCGGGGGCTTAGGGATTTTTTCAAAAAAATATTTTCTGCCGGTTAAGTTTTTGAGGGCTGATTTCTTGTCCTGTGATAAAAAGCCTCCTGTTTTGAGTGCCAAACCTTTCAGGAGAGCATTTTCAAGCTTTTGGCACCATTTTGGAGTGAATTGCCAAAAGTCAGATTTTTGCTGAAATTGTGACCCCGGCTTAGGGATTTTTTCAAAAAAATATTTTCTGCCGGTTAAGTTTTTGAGGGCTGATTTCTTGTCCTGTGATAAAAAGCCTTCTTTTTCGAGTGGCAAACCGTTCAGGAGAGCATTTTCAAGCTTTTGGCACCATTTTGGAGTGAATTGCCAAAAGTCAGATTTTTGCTGAAATTGTGACCCCAGGGCTTAGGGATTTCTTCAAAAAAAAAAAAAATTTCTGCCGGTTAAGTTTTTGAGGGCTGATTTCTTGTCCTGTGATAAAAAGCCTTCTGTTTTGAGTGCCAAACCTTTCAGGAGAGCATTTTCAAGCTTTTGGCACCATTTTGGAGTGAATTGCCAAAAGTCAGATTTTTGCTGAAATTGTGACCCCGGCTTAGGGATTTTTTCAAAAAAATATTTTCTGCCGGTTAAGTTTTTGAGGGCTGATTTCTTGTCCTGTGATAAAAAGCCTTCTTTTTCGAGTGCCAAACCGTTCAGGAGAGCATTTTCAAGCTTTTGGCACCATTTTGGAGTGAATTGCCAAAAGTCAGATTTTTGCTGAAATTGTGACCCCGGGGCTTAGGGATTTTTTCAAAAAAATATTTTCTGCCGGTTAAGTTTTTGAGGGCTGATTTCTTGTCCTGTGATAAAAAGGCTTCTGTTTCGAGTGCCAAACCTTTCAGGAGAGCATTTTCATGCTTTTGGCACCATTTTTGAGTGAATTGCCAAAAGTCAGATTTTTGCTGAAATTGTGACCCCGGCTTAGGGATTTTTTCAAAAAAATATTTTCTGCCGGTTAAGTTTTTGAGGGCTGATTTCTTGTCCTGTGATAAAAAGCCTTCTTTTTCGAGTGCCAAACCGTTCAGGAGAGCATTTTCAAGCTTTTGGCACCATTTTGGAGTGAATTGCCAAAAGTCAGATTTTTGCTGAAATTGTGACCCCGGGGCTTAGGGATTTTTTCAAAAAAATATTTTCTGCCGGTTAAGTTTTTGAGGGCTGATTTCTTGTCCTGTGATAAAAAGGCTTCTGTTTCGAGTGCCAAACCTTTCAGGAGAGCATTTTCATGCTTTGGCACCATTTTTGAGTGAATTGCCAAAAGTCAGATTTTTGCTGAAATTGTGACCCCGGGGCTTAGGGATTTTTTCAAAAAAATATTTTCTGCCGGTTAAGGTTTTGAGGGCTGATTTCTTGTCCTGTGATAAAAAGCCTTCTGTTTCGAGTGCCAAACCTTTCAGGAGAGCATTTTCAAGCTTTTGGCACCATTTTGGAGTGAATTGCCAAAAGTCAAATGTTTGCTGAAATTGTGACCCCGGGGCTTTGGGATTTCTTCAAAATAATATTTTCTGCCGGTTAAGTTTTTGAGGGCTGATTTCTTGTCCTGTGATAAAAAGCCTTCTGTTTCGAGTGCCAAACCTTTCAGGAGAGCATTTTCAAGCTTTTGGCACCATTTTTGAGTGAATTGCCAAAAGTCAGATTTTTGCTGAAATTGTGACCCCGGGGCTTAGGGATTTTTTCAAAAAAATATTTTCTGCCGGTTAAGTTTTTGAGGGCTGATTTCTTGTCCTGTGATAAAAAGCCTTCTGTTTCCATCGCCAAACCTTTCAGGGGAGCATTTTCAAGCTTTTGGCAGCATTTTTGAGTGAATTGCCAAAAGTCAGATTTTTGCTAAAAAATATTTTCTGCTGGTTAAGTTTTTGAGGGCTGATTTTTTGTCCTGTGATAAAAAGCCTCCTGTTTTGAGTGCCAAACCTTTCAGGAGAGCATTTTCAAGCTTTTGGCACCATTTTGGAGTGAATTGCCAAAAGTCAGATTTTTGCTGAAATTGTGACCCCGGGGCTTAGGGGTTTTTTCAAAAAAATATTTTCTGCCGGTTAAGTTTTTGAGGGCTGATTTCTTGTCCTGTGATAAAAAGCCTTCTGTTTCGAGTGGCAAACCGTTCAGGAGAGCATTTTCAAGCTTTTGGCACCATTTTTGAGTGAATTGCCAAAAGTCAGATTTTTGCTGAAATTGTGACCCCGGGGCTTAGGGATATTTTCAAAAAAATATTTTCTGCCGGTTAAGAATTTCGAGTGCTGATTTCTTGTCCTGTGATAAAAAGGCTTCTGTTTCGAGTGCCAAACCTTTCAGGAGAGCATTTGCAACCGGTGGGCACCATTTTTGATTGAACTGCCAAAAGTCAGATTTTAGCTGAAATTGTGAACCCTGGGCTTTGGGATTTTTTCAAAAAAATATTTTCTGCCGGTTAAGTTTTTGAGGGCTGATTTCTTGTCCTGTGATAAAAAGCCTTCTGTTTCCATCGCCAAACCTTTCAGGGGAGCATTTTCAAGCTTTTGGCAGCATTTTTGAGTGAATTGCCAAAAGTCAGATTTTTGCTAAAAAATATTTTCTGCTGGTTAAGTTTTTGAGGGCTGATTTTTTGTCCTGTGATAAAAAGCCTCCTGTTTTGAGTGCCAAACCTTTCAGGGGAGCATTTTCAAGCTTCTGGCACCATTTTGGAGTGAATTACCGAAAGTCAGATTTTTGCTGAAATTGTGTCCCTGGGGCTTAGGGATTTTTTCAAAAATAAATTTTCTGCCGGTTAAGTTTTTGAGGGCTGATTTCTTGTCGTGTGACAAAAAGCCTTCTGTTTCCATCGCCAAACCTTTCAGGGGAGCATTTTCAAGCTTTTGGCACCATTTTTGAGTGAATTGCCAGAAGTCAGATTTTTGGTAAAAAATATTTTCTGCTGGTTAAGTTTTTGAGGGCTGATTTCTTGTCGTGTGACAAAAAGCCTTCTGTTTCCATCGCCAAACCTTTCAGGAGAGCATTTTCAAGCTTTTGGCACCATTTTGGAGTGAATTGCCAAAAGTCAGATTTTTGCTGAAATTGTGACCCCGGGGCTTAGGGATTTTTTCAAAAAAATATTTTCTGCCGGTTAAGTTTTTAAGGGCTGATTTCTTGTCCTGTGATAAAAGGCCTTCTGCTTCGAGTGCCAAACCTTTCAGGGGAGCATTTGCAACCAGTTGGCAGCATTTTTGAGTGAATTGCCAAAAGTCAGATTTTTGCTAAAAAATATTTTCTGCTAGTTAAGTTTTTGAGGGCTGATTTTTTGTATTGTGATAAAAAGCCTCCTGTTTTGAGTGCCAAACCTTTCAGGAGAGCATTTTCAAGCTTCTGGCACAATTTTGGAGTGAATTGCCAAAAGTCAGATTTTTGCTGAAATTTTGACCCCTGGGCTTAGGGATTTTTTCAAAAAAATATTTTCTGCCGGTTAAGTTTTTAAGGGCTGATTTCTTGTCCTGTGATAAAAAGCCTTCTGCTTCGAGTGCCAAACCTTTCTGGGGAGCATTTGCAACCAGTTGGCAGCATTTTTGAGTGAATTGCCAAAAGTCAGATTTTTGCTAAAAAATATTTTCTGCTAGTTAAGTTTTTGAGGGATGATTTTTTGTCCTGTGATAAAAAGCCTCCTGTTTTGAGTGCCAAACCTTTCAGGAGAGCATTTTCAAGCTTCTGGCACCATTTTGGAGTGAATTGCCAAAAGTCAGATTTTTGCTGAAATTGTGACTCCGGGGCTTAGGGATTTTTTCAAAAAAATATTTTCTGCCGGTTAAGTTTTTGAGGGCTGATTTCTTGTCCTGTGATAAAAAGCCTTCTTTTTCCATCGCCCAACCTTTCAGGAGAGCATTTTCAAGCTTTTGGCACCATTTTGGAGTGAATTGCCAAAAGTCAGATTTTTGCTGAAATTGTGACCCCGGGGCTTAGGGATTTTTTCAAAAAAATATTTTCTGCCGGTTAAGTTTTTGAGGGCTGATTTCTTGTCCTGTGATAAAAAGCCTTCTGTTTCCATCGCCAAACCTTTCAGGGGAGCATTTTCAAGTTTTGGCAGCATTTTTGAGTGAATTGCCAAAAGTCAGATTTTTGCTAAAAAATATTTTCTGCTGGTTAAGTTTTTGAGGGCTGATTTTTTGTCCTGTGATAAAAAGCCTCCTGTTTTGAGTGCCAAACCTTTCAGGAGAGCATTTTCAAGCTTTTGGCACCATTTTGGAGTGAATTGCCAAAAGTCAGATTTTTGCTGAAATTGTGACCCCGGGGCGTAGGGGTTTTTTCAAAAAAATATTTACTGCCGGTTAAGTTTTGAGGGCTGATTTCTTGTCCTGTGATAAAAAGCCTTCTGTTTCGAGTGGCAAACCGTTCAGGAGAGCATTTTCAAGCTTTTGGCACCATTTTGGAGTGAATTGCCAAATGTCAAATTTTTGCTGAAATTGTGACCCCGGAGCTTAGGGATTTCTTCAAAAAAATATTTTCTGCCGGTTAAGTTTTTGAGGGCTGATTTCTTGTCCTGTGATAAAAAGCCTTCTGTTTCGAGTGCCAAACCTTTCAGGAGAGCATTTTCAAGCTTTTGGCAGCATTTTTGAGTGAATTTCCAAAAGTCAGATTTTTGCTAAAATTGTGACCCCGGGGCTTAGGGATTTTTTCAAAAAAATATTTTCTGCCGGTTAAATTTTTGAGGGCTGATTTCTTGTCGTGTGATAAAAAGCCTCCTGTTTTGAGTGCCAAACCTTTCAGGGGAGCATATTCAAGCTTCGGGCACCATTTTGGAGTGAATTACCAAAAATCAGATTTTTGCTGAAATTGTGACCCTGGGGCTTAGGGATTTTTTCAAAAATAAATTTTCTGCCGGTTAAGTTTTTGAGGGCTGATTTCTTGTCGTGTGACAAAAAGCCTTCTGTTTCCATCGCCCAACCTTTCAGAGGAGCATTTTCAAGCTTTTGGCACCATTTTTGAGTGAATTGCCAGAAGTCAGATTTTTGGTAAAAAATATTTTCTGCTGGTTAAGTTTTTGAGGGCTGATTTCTTGTCCTATCATAAAAAGCCTCCTGTTTTGAGTGCCAAACCTTTCAAGAGAGCATTTTCAAGCTTCTGGCACCATTTTGGAGTGAATTGCCAAAAGTCAGATTTTTGCTGAAATTGTGACCCCGGGGCTTAGGGATTTTTTCAAAAAAATATTTTCTGCCGGTTAAGTTTTTAAGGGCTGATTTCTTGTCCTGTGATAAAAAGCCTTCTGCTTCGAGTGCCAAACCTTTCAGGGGAGCATTTGCAACCAGTTGGCAGCATTTTTGAGTGAATTGCCAAAAGTCAGATTTTTGCTAAAAAATATTTTCTGCTAGTTAAGTTTTTGAGGGCTGATTTTTTGTCCTGTGATAAAAAGCCTCCTGTTTTGAGTGCCAAACCTTTCAGGAGAGCATTTTCAAGCTTTTGGCACCATTTTGGAGTGAATTGCCAAAAGTCAGATTTTTGCTGAAATTGTGACCCCGGGGCTTAGGGGTTTTTTCAAAAAAATATTTTCTGCCGGTTAAGTTTTTGAGGGCTGATTTCTTGTCCTGTGATAAAAAGCCTTCTGTTTCGAGTGGCAAACCGTTCAGGAGAGCATTTTCAAGCTTTTGGCACCATTTTGGAGTGAATTGCCAAATGTCAAATTTTTGCTGAAATTGTGACCCCGGGGCTTAGGGATTTCTTCAAAAAAATATTTTCTGCCGGTTAAGTTTTTGAGGGCTGATTTCTTGTCCTGTGATAAAAAGCCTTCTGTTTCGAGTGCCAAACCTTTCAGGAGAGCATTTTCAAGCTTTTGGCAGCATTTTTGAGTGAATTTCCAAAAGTCAGATTTTTGCTAAAATTGTGACCCCGGGGCTTAGGGATTTTTTCAAAAAAATATTTTCTGCCGGTTAAATTTTTGAGGGCTGATTTCTTGTCGTGTGATAAAAAGCCTCCTGTTTTGAGTGCCAAACCTTTCAGGGGAGCATTTTCAAGCTTCTGGCACCATTTTGGAGTGAATTACCGAAAGTCAGATTTTTGCTGAAATTGTGACCCTGGGGCTTAGGGATTTTTTCAAAAATAAATTTTCTGCCGGTTAAGTTTTTGAGGGCTGATTTCTTGTCGTGTGACAAAAAGCCTTCTGTTTCCATCGCCAAACCTTTCAGGGGAGCATTTTCAAGCTTTTGGCACCATTTTTGAGTGAATTGCCAGAAGTCAGATTTTTGGTAAAAAATATTTTCTGCTGGTTAAGTTTTTGAGGGCTGATTTCTTGTCCTATCATAAAAAGCCTCCTGTTTTGAGTTCCAAACCTTTCAAGAGAGCATTTTCAAGCTTCTGGCACCATTTTGGAGTGAATTGCCAAAAGTCAGATTTTTGCTGAAATTGTGACCCCGGGGCTTAGGGGTTTTTTCAAAAAAATATTTTCTGCCGGTTAAGTTTTTGAGGGCTGATTTCTTGTCCTGTGATAAAAAGCCTTCTGTTTCGAGTGGCAAACCGTTCAGGAGAGCATTTTCAAGCTTTTGGCACCATTTTTGAGTGAATTGCCAAAAGTCAGATTTTTGCTGAAATTGTGACCCCGGGGCTTAGGGATATTTTCAAAAAAATATTTTCTGCCGGTTAAGAATTTCAAGTGCTGATTTATTCTCCTGTGATAAAAAGGCTTCTGTTTTGAGTGCCAAGCCTTTCAGGAGAGCATTTTCAACCTTTTGGCACCATTTTGGAGTGAATTGCCAAAAGTCAGATTTTTGCTGAAATTGTGACTCCGGGGCTTAGGGATTTTTTCAAAAAAATATTTTCTGCCGGTTAAGTTTTTGAGGGCTGATTTCTTGTCCTGTGAGAAAAAGCCTTCTGTTTTGAGTGCCAAACCTTTCAGGAGAGCATTTGCAACCGGTTGGCACCATTTTTGATTGAACTGCCAAAAGTCAGATTTTTGCTGAAATTGTGAACCCTGGGCTTTGGGATTTTTTCAAAAAAATATTTTCTGCCGGTTAAGTTTTTGAGGGCTGATTTCTTGTCCTGTGATAAAAAGCCTTCTGTTTCGAGTGGCAAACCATTCAGGAGAGCATTTTCAAGCTTGTGGCACGATTTTGGAGTGAATTGCCAAAAGTCAAATTTTTGCTGAAATTGTGACCCCGGGGCTTAGGGATTTTTTCAAAAAAATATTTTCTGCCGGTTAACATTTTGAGGGCTGATTTCTTGTCCTGTGATAAAAAGGCTTCTGTTTCGAGTGCCAAACCTTTCAGGACATCATTTTCAAGCTTTTGGCACCATTTTTGAGTGAATTGCCAAAATCAGATTTTTGCTGAAATTGTGACCCCGGGGCTTAGGGATTTTTTCAAAAAAATATTTTCTGCCGGTTAAGGTTTTGAGGGCTGATTTCTTGTCCTGTGATAAAAAGCCTTCTGTTTTGAGTGCCAAACCTTTCAGGAGAGCATTTGCAACCGGTTGGCACCATTTTTGATTGAACTGCCAAATGTCAGATTTTTGCTGAAATTGTGACCCCTGGGCTTTGGGATTTTTTCAAAAAAAAAATTTCTGCCGGTTAAGTTTTTGAGGGCTGATTTCTTGTCCTGTGATAAAAAGGCTTCTGTTTCGAGTGCCAAACCTTTCAGGAGAGTATTTTCAAGCTTTTGGCACCATTTTGGAGTGAATTGCCAAAAGTCAGATTTTTGCTGAAATTGTGACCCGGGAGCTTAGGGATTTTTTCAAAAAAAAAATATTTTCTGCCGGTTTAGGTTTTGAGGGCTGATTTCTTGTCCTGTGATAAAAAGCCTTCTGTTTCGAGTGCCAAACCTTTGAGGAGAGCATTTTCAAGCTTTTGGCACCATTTTTGAGTGAATTGCCAAAAGTCAGATTTTTGCTGAAATTGTGACCCCGGGGCTTAGGGATTTTTTCAAAAAAATATTTTCTGCCGGTTAAGTTTTTGAGGGCTGATTTCTTGTCCTGTGATAAAAAGCCTTCTGTTTCCATCGCCAAACCTTTCAGGGGAGCATTTTCAAGCTTTTGGCAGCATTTTTGAGTGAATTGCCAAAAGTCAGATATTTGCAAAAAAATATTTTCTGCTGGTTAAGTTTTTGAGGGCTGATTTTTTGTCCTGTGATAAAAACCCTCCTGTTTTGAGTGCCAAACCTTTCAGGAGAGCATTTTCAAGCTTTTAGCTCCATTTTTGAGTGAATTGCCAAAGGTCAGATTTTTGCTGAAATTGTGACCCCGGGGCTTAGGGATTTTTTCAAAAAAATATTTTCTGCCGGCTAAGTTTTTGAGGGCTGATTTCTTGTCCTGTGATAAAAAGCCTTCTGTTTCCATCGCCAAAGCTTTCAGGGGAGCATTTTCAAGCTTTTGGCACCATTTTTGAGTGAATTGCCAAAAGTCAGATTTTTGCTGAAATTGTGACCCCGGGGCTTACGGATTTTTTCAAAAAAATATTTTCTGCCGGTTAAGTTTTTGAGGGCTGATTTCTTGTCCTGTGATAAAAAGCCCTTCTGTTTCGAGTGCCAAACCTTTCATGAGAGCATTTTCAAGCTTTTCACCATTTTTGAGTGAATTGCCAAAAGTCAGATTTTTGCTGAAGTTGTGACCCCGGGGCTTAGGGATTTTTTCAAAAAAATATTTTCTGCCGGTTAAGTTTTTGAGGGCTGATTTCTTGTCATGTGATAAAAAGCCTTCTGTTTCCATCGCCAAACCTTTCAGGGGAGCATTTTCAAGCTTTTGGCAGCATTTTTGAGTGAATTGCCAAAAGTCAGATTTTTGCTAAAAAATATTTTCTGCTGGTTAAGTTTTTGAGGGCTGATTTTTTGTCCTGTGATAAAAAGCCTCCTGTTTTGAGTGCCAAACCTTTCAGGGGAGCATTTTCAAGCTTTTGGCACCATTTTTGAGTGAATTGCCAAAAGTCAGATTTTTGCTGAAATTGTGACCCCGGGGCTTAGGGATTTTTTCAAAAAAATGTTTTCTGCCGGTTAAGTTTTTGAGGGCTGATTTCTTGTCCTGTGATAAAAAGCCCTTCTGTTTCGAGTGCCAAACCTTTCAGGAGAGTATTTTCAAGCTTTTCACCATTTTTGAGTGAATTGCCAAAAGTCAGATTTTTGCTGAAATTGTGACCCCGGGGCTTAGGGATTTTTTCAAAAAAATATTTTCTGCTGGTTAAGTTTTTGAGGGCTGATTTCTTGTCCTGTGATAAAAAGCCTTCTGTTTTGAGTGCCAAAACTTTCAGGAGAGCATTTTCAGCCTTTTGGCACCATTTTGGAGTGAATTGCCGAAAGTCAGATTTTTGCTGAAATTGTGACCCCGGGGCTTAGGGATTTTTTCAAAAAAATATTTTCTGCCGGTTAAGTTTTTGACGGATGATTTCTTGTCCTGTGATAAAAAGGCTTCTGTTTCGAGTGCCAAACCTTTCAGGAGAGCATTTTCAAGCTTTTGGCACCATTTTGGAGTGAATTGCCAAAAGTCAGATTTTTGCTGAAATTGTGACCCCGGGGCTTAGGGATTTTTTTCAAAAAAATATTTTATGCCGGTTAAGTTTTTGAGGGCTGATTTCTTGTCCTGTGATAAAAAGCCTTCTATTTCGATTGCCAAAACTTTCAGGAGAACATTTTCAAGCTTTTGGCACCATTTTGGAGTGAATTGCCCAAAGTCCGATTTTTGCTGAAGTTGTGACCCCGGGGCTTAGGGATTTTTTCAAAAAAATATTTTCTGCCGGTTAAGTTTTTGAGGGCTGATTTCTTGTCCTGTGATAAAAAGGCTTCTGTTTCGAGTGCCAAACCTTTCAGATGAGCATTTTCAACCTTTTGGCACCATTTTTGATTGAATTGCCAAAAGTCAGATTTTTGCTGAAATTGTGACCCGGGGTTTAGGGATTTTTTCAAAAAAATATTTTCTGCCGGTTAAGTTTTTGAGGGCTGATTTCTTGTCCTGTGATAAAAAGCCTTCTGTTTCCATCGCCAAACCTTTCAGGGGAGCATTTTCAAGCTTTTGGCAGCATTTTTGAGTGAATTGCCAAAAGTCAGATTTTTGCTAAAAAATATTTTCTGCTGGTTAAGTTTTTGAGGGCTGATTTTTTGTCCTGTGATAAAAAGCCTCCTGTTTTGAGTGCCAAACCTTTCAGGAGAGCATTTTCAAGCTTCTGGCACCATTTTGGAGTGAATTGCCGAAAGTCAGATTTTTGCTGAAATTGTGACCCCGGGCCTTAAGGATTTTTTCAAAAAAATATTTCCAGCCGGTTAAGTTTTTGAGGGCTGATTTCTTCTCCTGTGATAAAAAGGCTTCTGTTTCGAGTGCCAAACCTTTCAGGAGAGCATTTTCAACCTTTTGGCACCATTTTGGAGTGAATTGCCAAAAGTCAGATTTTTGCTGAAATTGTGACTCCGGGGCTTAGGGATTTTTTCAAAAAAATATTTTCTGCCGGTTAAGTTTTTGAGGGCTGATTTCTTGTCCTGTGATAAAAAGGCTTCTGTTTCGTGTGCCAAACCTTTCAGATGAGCATTTTCAACCTTTTGGCACCATTTTTGAGTGAATTGCCAAAATCAGATTTTTGCTGAAATTGTGACCCCGGGGCTTAGGGATTTTTTCAAAAAAATATTTTCTGCCGGTTAAGTTTTTGAGGGCTGATTTCTTGTCATGTGATAAAAAGCCTTCTGTTTCCATCGCCAAACCTTTCAGGGGAGCATTTTCAAGCTTTTGGCAGCATTTTTGAGTGAATTGCCAAAAGTCAGATTTTTGCTAAAAAATATTTTCTGCTGGTTAAGTTTTTGAGGGCTGATTTTTTGTCCTGTGATAAAAAGCCTCCTGTTTTGAGTGCCAAACCTTTCAGGAGAGCATTTTCAAGCTTTTGACACCATTTTGGAGTGAATTGTCGAAAGTCAGATTTTTGCTGAAATTGTGACCCCGGGGCTTAGGGGTTTTTTCAAAAAAATATTTTCTGCCGGTTAAGTTTTTGAGGGCTGATTTCTTGTCCTCTGATAAAAAGGCTTCTGTTTCGAGTGCCAAACCTTTCAGGAGAGCATTTGCAACCGGTTGGCACCATTTTTGATTGAACTGCCAAAAGTCAGATTTTTGCTGAAATTGTGACCCCGGGGCTTAGGGATTTTTTCAAAAAAAAAATTCTGCCGGTTAATTTTTTGAGGGCTGATTTCTTGTCCTGTGATAAAAAGGCTTCTGTTTCGAGTGCCAAACCTTTCAGGAGAGCATTTTCAAGCTTTTGGCACCATTTTGGAGTGAATTACCAACAGTCAGATTTTTGCTGAAATTGTGACCCCGGGGCTTAGGGATTTTTTCAAAAAAATATTTTCTGCCGGTTAAGGTTTTGAGGGCTGATTTCTCGTCCTGTGATAAAAAGCCTTCTGTTTCGAGTGCCAAACCTTTCAGGAGAGCATTTTCAAGCTTTTGGCGCCATTTTTGAGTGAATTGCCAAAAGTCAGATTTTTGCTGAAATTGTGACCCCGGGGCTTAGGCATTTTTTCAAAAAAATATTTTCTGCCGGTTAAGGTTTTGAGGGCTGATTTCTTGTCCTGTGATAAAAAGCCTCCTGTTTTGAGTGCCAAACCTTTCAGGAGAGCATTTTCAACCTTTTAGCTCCATTTTTGAGTGAATTGCCAAAAGTCAGATTTTTGCTGAAATTGTGACTCCGGGGCTTAAGGATTTTTTCAAAAAAATATTTTCTGCCGGTTAAGTTTTTGAGGGCTGATTTCTTGTCCTGTGATAAAAAGCCTTCTGTTTCCATCGCCAAAGCTTTCAGGGGAGCATTTGCAACCAGTTGGCACCATTTTTGAATGAATTGCCAAAATCAGATTTTTGCTGAAATTGTGACCCCGGGGCTTAGGGATTTTTTCAAAAAAATATTTTCTGCCGGTTAAGTTTTTGAGGGCTGATTTCTTGTCCTGTGATAAAAAAGCTTCTGTTTCGAGTGCCAAACCTTTCAGGAGAGCATTTTCAAGCTTTTGGCACCATTTTGGAGTGAATTACCAACAGTCAGATTTTTGCTGAAATTGTGACCCCGGGGCTTAGGGATTTTTTCAAAAAAATATTTTCTGCCGGTTAAGTTTTTGAGGGCTGATTTCTTGTCCTGTGATAAAAAGCCTTCTGTTTCCATCGCCAAACCTTTCAGGGGAGCATTTTCAAGCTTTTGGCAGCATTTTTGAGTGAATTGCCAAAAGTCAGATATTTGCAAAAAAATATTTTCTGCTGGTTAAGTTTTTGAGGGCTGATTTTTTGTCCTGTGATAAAAACCCTCCTGTTTTGAGTGCCAAACCTTTCAGGAGAGCATTTTCAAGCTTTTAGCTCCATTTTTGAGTGAATTGCCAAAGGTCAGATTTTTGCTGAAATTGTGACCCCGGGGCTTAGGGATTTTTTCAAAAAAATATTTTCTGCCGGCTAAGTTTTTGAGGGCTGATTTCTTGTCCTGTGATAAAAAGCCTTCTGTTTCCATCGCCAAAGCTTTCAGGGGAGCATTTTCAACCTTTTGGCACCATTTTTGAGTGAATTGCCAAAAGTCAGATTTTTGCTGAAATTGTGACCCCTGGGCTTTGGGATTTTTTCAAAAAAATATTTTCTGCCGGTTAAGTTTTTGAGGGCTGATTTCTTGTCCTGTGATAAAAAGCCTTCTGTTTCCATCGCCAAACCTTTCAGGGGAGCATTTTCAAGCTTTTGGCAGCATTTTTGAGTGAATTGCCAAAAGTCAGATATTTGCAAAAAAATATTTTCTGCTGGTTAAGTTTTTGAGGGCTGATTTTTTGTCCTGTGATAAAAACCCTCCTGTTTTGAGTGCCAAACCTTTCAGGAGAGCATTTTCAAGCTTTTAGCTCCATTTTTGAGTGAATTGCCAAAGGTCAGATTTTTGCTGAAATTGTGACCCCGGGGCTTAGGGATTTTTTCAAAAAAATATTTTCTGCCGGCTAAGTTTTTGAGGGCTGATTTCTTGTCCTGTGATAAAAAGCCTTCTGTTTCCATCGCCAAAGCTTTCAGGGGAGCATTTTCAACCTTTTGGCACCATTTTTGAGTGAATTGCCAAAAGTCAGATTTTTGCTGAAATTGTGACCCCGGGGCTTAGGGATTTTTTCAAAAAAATATTTTCTGCCGGTTAAGTTTTTGAGGGCTGATTTCTTGTCCTGTGATAAAAAGCCCTTCTGTTTCGAGTGCCAAACCTTTCAGGAGAGCATTTTCAAGCTTTTCACCATTTTTGAGTGAATTTCCAAAAGTCAGATTTTTGCTGAAGTTGTGACCCCGGGGCTTAGGGATTTTTTCAAAAAAATATTTTCTGCCGGTTAAGTTTTTGAGGGCTGATTTCTTGTCCTGCGATAAAAAGACTTCTGTTTCGAGTGCCAAACCTTTCAGATGAGCATTTTCAACCTTTTGGCACCATTTTTGAGTGAATTGCCAAAATCAGATTTTTGCTGAAATTGTGACCCCGGGGCTTAGGGATTTTTTCAAAAAAATATTTTCTGCCGGTTAAGTTTTTGAGGGCTGATTTCTTGTCATGTGATAAAAAGCCTTCTGTTTCCATCGCCAAACCTTTCAGGGGAGCATTTTCAAGCTTTTGGCAGCATTTTTGAGTGAATTGCCAAAATCAGATTTTTGCTGAAATTGTGACCCCGGGGCTTAGGGATTTTTTCAAAAAAATATTTTCTGCCGGTTAAGGTTTTGAGGGCTGATTTCTTGTCCTGTGAAAAAAAGCCTTCTGTTTTGAGTGCCAAACCTTTCAGGAGACCATTTGCAACCGGTTGGCACCATTTTTGATTGAACTGCCAAAAGTCAGATTTTTGCTGAAATTGTGACCCCTGGGCTTTGGGATTTTTTCAAAAAAAAAATTTCTGCCGGTTAAGTTTTTGAGGGCTGATTTCTTGTCCTGTGATAAAAAGGCTTCTGTTTCGAGTGCCAAACCTTTCAGGAGAGCATTTTCAAGCTTTTGGCACCATTTTGGAGTGAATTGCCAAAAGTCAGATTTTTGCTGAAATTGTGACCCCGGGGCTTAGGGATTTTTTCAAAAAAATATTTTCTGCTGGTTAAGTTTTTGAGGGCTGATTTCTTGTCCTGTGATAAAAAGCCTTCTGTTTCCATCGCCAAAGCTTTCAGGGGAGCATTTGCAACCAGTTGGCACCATTTTTGAGTGAATTGCCAAAAGTCAGATTTTTGCTGAAATTGTGACTCCGGGGCTTAGGGATTTTTTCAAAAAAATATTTTCTGCTGGTTAAGTTTTTGAGGGCTGATTTCTTGTCCTGTGATAAAAAGCCTC
This sequence comes from Podarcis vaucheri, assembly GCF_965113315.1. Lineage (NCBI taxonomy): Eukaryota > Metazoa > Chordata > Lepidosauria > Squamata > Lacertidae > Podarcis > Podarcis vaucheri. The sequence continues at coordinate 11,995 of NW_028118743.1, read as the reverse complement.
CTGTTTTGAGTGCCAAACCTTTCAGGAGAGCATTTTCAACCTTTTAGCTCCATTTTTGAGTGAATTGCCAAAGGTCAGATTTTTGCTGAAATTGTGACCCCGGGGCTTAAGGATTTTTTCAAAAAAATATTTTCTGCTGGTTAAGTTTTTGAGGGCTGATTTCTTGTCCTGTGATAAAAAGCCTTCTGTTTCCATCGCCAAAGCTTTCAGGGGAGCATTTGCAACCAGTTGGCACCATTTTTGAGTGAATTGCCAAAGGTCAGATTTTTGCTGAAATTGTGACCCCGGGGCTTAGGGATTTTTTCAAAAAAATATTTTCTGCCGGTTAAGTTTTTGAGGGCTGATTTCTTGTCCTGTGATAAAAAGCCCTTCTGTTTTGAGTGCCAAACCTTTCAGGAGAGCATTTTCAAGCTTTTGGCACCATTTTGGAGTGAATTGCCGAAAGTCAGATTTTTGCTGAAATTGTGACCCCGGGGCTTAGGGATTTTTTCAAAAAAATATTTTCTGCCGGTTAAGTTTTTGAGGGCTGATTTCTTGTCCTGTGATAAAAAGCCTTCTGTTTCCATCGCCAAAACTTTCAGGGGAGCATTTGCAACCAGTTGGCACCAATTTTGAGTGAATTGCCAAAAGTCAGATTTTTGCTGAAATTGTGACCCCGGGGCTTAGGGATATTTTCAAAAAAATATTTTCTGCCGGTTAAGAATTTCGAGTGCTGATTTTTTCTCCTGTGATAAAAAGGCTTCTGTTTTGAGTGCCAAACCTTTCAGGAGAGCATTTTCAACCTTTTGGCACCATTTTGGAGTGAATTGCCAAAAGTCAGATTTTTGCTGAAATTGTGACTCCGGGGCTTAGGGATTTTTTCAAAAAAATATTTTCTGCTGGTTAAGTTTTTGAGGGCTGATTTCTTGTCCTGTGATAAAAAGGCTTCTGTTTCGAGTGCCAAACCTTTCAGGAGAGCATTTTCAAGCTTTTGGCACCATTTTGGAGTGAATTGCCAAAAGTCAGATTTTTGCTGAAGTTGTGACCCCGGGGCTTAGGCATTTTTTCAAAAAAATATTTTCTGCCGGTTAAGTTTTTGAGGGCTGATTTCTTGTCCTGTGATAAAAAGCCTTCTGTTTCCATCGCCAAAGCTTTCAGGGGAGCATTTTCAAGCTTTTGGCACCATTTTTGAGTGAATTGCCAAAAGTCAGATTTTTGCTGAAATTGTGACCCCGGGGCTTAGGGATTTTTTCAAAAAAATATTTTCTGCCGGTTAAGTTTTTGAGGGCTGATTTCTTGTCCTGTGATAAAAAGCCCTTCTGTTTCGAGTGCCAAACCTTTCAGGAGAGCATTTTCAAGCTTTTCACCATTTTTGAGTGAATTTCCAAAAGTCAGATTTTTGCTGAAGTTGTGACCCCGGGGCTTAGGGATTTTTTCAAAAAAATATTTTCTGCCGGTTAAGTTTTTGAGGGCTGATTTCTTGTCCTGCGATAAAAAGACTTCTGTTTCGAGTGCCAAACCTTTCAGATGAGCATTTTCAACCTTTTGGCACCATTTTGGAGTGAATTGCCAAAAGTCAGATTTTTGCTGAAATTGTGACCCCGGGGCTTAGGGATTTTTTCAAAAAAATATTTTCTGCCGGTTAAGTTTTTGAGGGCTGATTTCTTGTCATGTGATAAAAAGCCTTCTGTTTCCATCGCCAAACCTTTCAGGGGAGCATTTTCAAGCTTTTGGCAGCATTTTTGAGTGAATTGCCAAAATCAGATTTTTGCTGAAATTGTGACCCCGGGGCTTAGGGATTTTTTCAAAAAAATATTTTCTGCCGGTTAAGGTTTTGAGGGCTGATTTCTTGTCCTGTGAAAAAAAGCCTTCTGTTTTGAGTGCCAAACCTTTCAGGAGACCATTTGCAACCGGTTGGCACCATTTTTGATTGAACTGCCAAAAGTCAGATTTTTGCTGAAATTGTGACCCCTGGGCTTTGGGATTTTTTCAAAAAAAAAATTTCTGCCGGTTAAGTTTTTGAGGTCTGATTTCTTGTCCTGTGATAAAAAGGCTTCTGTTTCGAGTGCCAAACCTTTCAGGAGAGCATTTTCAAGCTTTTGGCACCATTTTGGAGTGAATTGCCAAAAGTCAGATTTTTGCTGAAATTGTGACCCCGGGGCTTAGGGATTTTTTCAAAAAAATATTTTCTGCTGGTTAAGTTTTTGAGGGCTGATTTCTTGTCCTGTGATAAAAAGCCTTCTGTTTCCATCGCCAAAGCTTTCAGGGGAGCATTTGCAACCAGTTGGCACCATTTTTGAGTGAATTGCCAAAAGTCAGATTTTTGCTGAAATTGTGACTCCGGGGCTTAGGGATTTTTTCAAAAAAATATTTTCTGCTGGTTAAGTTTTTGAGGGCTGATTTCTTGTCCTGTGATAAAAAGCCTCCTGTTTTGAGTGCCAAACCTTTCAGGAGAGCATTTTCAACCTTTTAGCTCCATTTTTGAGTGAATTGCCAAAGGTCAGATTTTTGCTGAAATTGTGACCCCGGGGCTTAAGGATTTTTTCAAAAAAATATTTTCTGCTGGTTAAGTTTTTGAGGGCTGATTTCTTGTCCTGTGATAAAAAGCCTTCTGTTTCCATCGCCAAAGCTTTCAGGGGAGCATTTGCAACCAGTTGGCACCATTTTTGAGTGAATTGCCAAAGGTCAGATTTTTGCTGAAATTGTGACCCCGGGGCTTAGGGATTTTTTCAAAAAAATATTTTCTGCCGGTTAAGTTTTTGAGGGCTGATTTCTTGTCCTGTGATAAAAAGCCCTTCTGTTTTGAGTGCCAAACCTTTCAGGAGAGCATTTTCAAGCTTTTGGCACCATTTTGGAGTGAATTGCCGAAAGTCAGATTTTTGCTGAAATTGTGACCCCGGGGCTTAGGGATTTTTTCAAAAAAATATTTTCTGCCGGTTAAGTTTTTGAGGGCTGATTTCTTGTCCTGTGATAAAAAGCCTTCTGTTTCCATCGCCAAAACTTTCAGGGGAGCATTTGCAACCAGTTGGCACCAATTTTGAGTGAATTGCCAAAAGTCAGATTTTTGCTGAAATTGTGACCCCGGGGCTTAGGGATATTTTCAAAAAAATATTTTCTGCCGGTTAAGAATTTCGAGTGCTGATTTTTTCTCCTGTGATAAAAAGGCTTCTGTTTTGAGTGCCAAACCTTTCAGGAGAGCATTTTCAACCTTTTGGCACCATTTTGGAGTGAATTGCCAAAAGTCAGATTTTTGCTGAAATTGTGACTCCGGGGCTTAGGGATTTTTTCAAAAAAATATTTTCTGCTGGTTAAGTTTTTGAGGGCTGATTTCTTGTCCTGTGATAAAAAGGCTTCTGTTTCGAGTGCCAAACCTTTCAGGAGAGCATTTTCAAGCTTTTGGCACCATTTTAGAGTGAATTGCCAAAAGTCAGATTTTTGCTGAAGTTGTGACCCCGGGGCTTAGGCATTTTTTCAAAAAAATATTTTCTGCCGGTTAAGTTTTTGAGGGCTGATTTCTTGTCCTGTGATAAAAAGCCTTCTGTTTCCATCGCCAAAGCTTTCAGGGGAGCATTTTCAAGCTTTTGGCACCATTTTTGAGTGAATTGCCAAAAGTCAGATTTTTGCTGAAATTGTGACCCCGGGGCTTAGGGATTTTTTCAAAAAAATATTTTCTGCCGGTTAAGTTTTTGAGGGCTGATTTCTTGTCCTGTGATAAAAAGCCCTTCTGTTTCGAGTGCCAAACCTTTCAGGAGAGCATTTTCAAGCTTTTCACCATTTTTGAGTGAATTTCCAAAAGTCAGATTTTTGCTGAAGTTGTGACCCCGGGGCTTAGGGATTTTTTCAAAAAAATATTTTCTGCCGGTTAAGTTTTTGAGGGCTGATTTCTTGTCCTGCGATAAAAAGACTTCTGTTTCGAGTGCCAAACCTTTCAGATGAGCATTTTCAACCTTTTGGCACCATTTTGGAGTGAATTGCCAAAAGTCAGATTTTTGCTGAAATTGTGACCCCGGGGCTTAGGGATTTTTTCAAAAAAATATTTTCTGCCGGTTAAGTTTTTGAGGGCTGATTTCTTGTCATGTGATAAAAAGCCTTCTGTTTCCATCGCCAAACCTTTCAGGGGAGCATTTTCAAGCTTTTGGCAGCATTTTTGAGTGAATTGCCAAAATCAGATTTTTGCTGAAATTGTGACCCCGGGGCTTAGGGATTTTTTCAAAAAAATATTTTCTGCCGGTTAAGGTTTTGAGGGCTGATTTCTTGTCCTGTGAAAAAAAGCCTTCTGTTTTGAGTGCCAAACCTTTCAGGAGACCATTTGCAACCGGTTGGCACCATTTTTGATTGAACTGCCAAAAGTCAGATTTTTGCTGAAATTGTGACCCCTGGGCTTTGGGATTTTTTCAAAAAAAAAATTTCTGCCGGTTAAGTTTTTGAGGGCTGATTTCTTGTCCTGTGATAAAAAGGCTTCTGTTTCGAGTGCCAAACCTTTCAGGAGAGCATTTTCAAGCTTTTGGCACCATTTTGGAGTGAATTGCCAAAAGTCAGATTTTTGCTGAAATTGTGACCCTGGGGCTTAGGGATTTTTTCAAAAAAATATTTTCTGCTGGTTAAGTTTTTGAGGGCTGATTTCTTGTCCTGTGATAAAAAGCCTTCTGTTTCCATCGCCAAAGCTTTCAGGGGAGCATTTGCAACCAGTTGGCACCATTTTTGAGTGAATTGCCAAAAGTCAGATTTTTGCTGAAATTGTGACTCCGGGGCTTAGGGATTTTTTCAAAAAAATATTTTCTGCTGGTTAAGTTTTTGAGGGCTGATTTCTTGTCCTGTGATAAAAAGCCTCCTGTTTTGAGTGCCAAACCTTTCAGGAGAGCATTTTCAACCTTTTAGCTCCATTTTTGAGTGAATTGCCAAAGGTCAGATTTTTGCTGAAATTGTGACCCCGGGGCTTAAGGATTTTTTCAAAAAAATATTTTCTGCTGGTTAAGTTTTTGAGGGCTGATTTCTTGTCCTGTGATAAAAAGCCTTCTGTTTCCATCGCCAAAGCTTTCAGGGGAGCATTTGCAACCAGTTGGCACCATTTTTGAGTGAATTGCCAAAGGTCAGATTTTTGCTGAAATTGTGACCCCGGGGCTTAGGGATTTTTTCAAAAAAATATTTTCTGCCGGTTAAGTTTTTGAGGGCTGATTTCTTGTCCTGTGATAAAAAGCCCTTCTGTTTTGAGTGCCAAACCTTTCAGGAGAGCATTTTCAAGCTTTTGGCACCATTTTGGAGTGAATTGCCGAAAGTCAGATTTTTGCTGAAATTGTGACCCCGGGGCTTAGGGATTTTTTCAAAAAAATATTTTCTGCCGGTTAAGTTTTTGAGGGCTGATTTCTTGTCCTGTGATAAAAAGCCTTCTGTTTCCATCGCCAAAACTTTCAGGGGAGCATTTGCAACCAGTTGGCACCATTTTTGAGTGAATTGCCAAAAGTCAGATTTTTGCTGAAATTGTGACCCCGGGGCTTAGGGATATTTTCAAAAAAATATTTTCTGCCGGTTAAGAATTTCGAGTGCTGATTTTTTCTCCTGTGATAAAAAGGCTTCTGTTTTGAGTGCCAAACCTTTCAGGAGAGCATTTTCAACCTTTTGGCACCATTTTGGAGTGAATTGCCAAAAGTCAGATTTTTGCTGAAATTGTGACTCCGGGGCTTAGGGATTTTTTCAAAAAAATATTTTCTGCTGGTTAAGTTTTTGAGGGCTGATTTCTTGTCCTGTGATAAAAAGGCTTCTGTTTCGAGTGCCAAACCTTTCAGGAGAGCATTTTCAAGCTTTTGGCACCATTTTGGAGTGAATTGCCAAAAGTCAGATTTTTGCTGAAGTTGTGACCCCGGGGCTTAGGCATTTTTTCAAAAAAATATTTTCTGCCGGTTAAGTTTTTGAGGGCTGATTTCTTGTCATGTGATAAAAAGCCTTCTGTTTCCATCGCCAAACCTTTCAGGGGAGCATTTTCAAGCTTTTGGCAGCATTTTTGAGTGAATTGCCAAAAGTCAGATTTGTGCTAAAATATATTTTCTGCTGGTTAAGTTTTTGAGGGCTGATTTCTTGTCCTGTGATAAAAAGCCTCCTGTTTTGAGTGCCAAACCTTTCAGGAGAGCATTTTCAAGCTTCTGACACCATTTTGGAGTGAATTGCCGAAAGTCAGATTTTTGCTGAAATTGTGACCCCGGGGCTTAGGGGTTTCTTCATAAAAACATTTTCTGCCGGTTAAGTTTTTGAGGGCTGATTTCTTGTCCTGTGATAAAAAGGCTAATGTTTCGAGTGACAAACCTTTCAGGAGAGCATTTTCAAGCTTTTGGCACCATTTTTGAATGAATTGCCAAAATCAGATTTTTGCTGAAATTGTGACCCCGGGGCTTAGGGATTTTTTCAAAAAAATATTTTCTGCCGGTTAAGTTTTTGAGGGCTGATTTCTTGTCCTGTGATAAAAAGGCTTCTGTTTCGAGTGCCAAACCTTTCAGGACATCATTTTCAAGCTTTTGGCACCATTTTTGAGTGAATTGCCAAAATCAGATTTTTGCTGAAATTGTGACCCCGGGGCTTAGGGATTTTTTCAAAAAAATATTTTCTGCCGGTTAAGGTTTTGAGGGCTGATTTCTTGTCCTGTGATAAAAAGCCTTCTGTTTTGAGTGCCAAACCTTTCAGGAGAGCATTTGCAACCGGTTGGCACCATTTTTGATTGAACTGCCAAATGTCAGATTTTTGCTGAAATTGTGACCCCTGGGCTTTGGGATTTTTTCAAAAAAATATTTTCTGCCGGTTAAGTTTTTGAGGGCTGATTTCTTGTCCTGTGATAAAAAGCCTTCTGTTTCCATCGCCAAACCTTTCAGGGGAGCATTTTCAAGCTTTTGGCAGCATTTTTGAGTGAATTGCCAAAAGTCAGATATTTGCAAAAAAATATTTTCTGCTGGTTAAGTTTTTGAGGGCTGATTTTTTGTCCTGTGATAAAAACCCTCCTGTTTTGAGTGCCAAACCTTTCAGGAGAGCATTTTCAAGCTTTTAGCTCCATTTTTGAGTGAATTGCCAAAGGTCAGATTTTTGCTGAAATTGTGACCCCGGGGCTTAGGGATTTTTTCAAAAAAATATTTTCTGCCGGCTAAGTTTTTGAGGGCTGATTTCTTGTCCTGTGATAAAAAGCCTTCTGTTTCCATCGCCAAAGCTTTCAGGGGAGCATTTTCAAGCTTTTGGCACCATTTTTGAGTGAATTGCCAAAAGTCAGATTTTTGCTGAAATTGTGACCACGGGGCTTAGGGATTTTTTCAAAAAAATATTTTCTGCCGGTTAAGTTTTTGAGGGCTGATTTCTTGTCCTGTGATAAAAAGCCCTTCTGTTTCGAGTGCCAAACCTTTCAGGAGAGCATTTTCAAGCTTTTCACCATTTTTGAGTGAATTGCCAAAAGTCAGATTTTTGCTGAAATTGTGACCCCGGGGCTTAGGGATTTTTTCAAAAAAATATTTTCTGCCGGTTAAGTTTTTGGGGGCTGATTTCTTGTCATGTGATAAAAAGCCTTCTTTTTCCATCGCCAAACCTTTCAGGGGAGCATTTTCAAGCTTTTGGCAGCATTTTTGAGTGAATTGCCAAAAGTCAGATTTTTGCTAAAAAATATTTTCTGCTGGTTAAGTTTTTGAGGGCTGATTTCTTGTCCTGTGATAAAAAGCCTCCTGTTTTGAGTGCCAAACCTTTCAGGAGAGCATTTTCAACCTTTTAGCTCCATTTTTGAGTGAATTGCCAAAGGTCAGATTTTTGCTGAAATTGTGACCCCGGGGCTTAAGGATTTTTTCAAAAAAATATTTTCTGCTGGTTAAGTTTTTGAGGGCTGATTTCTTGTCCTGTGATAAAAAGCCTTCTGTTTCCATCGCCAAAGCTTTCAGGGGAGCATTTGCAACCAGTTGGCACCATTTTTGAGTGAATTGCCAAAGGTCAGATTTTTGCTGAAATTGTGACCCCGGGGCTTAGGGATTTTTTCAAAAAAATATTTTCTGCCGGTTAAGTTTTTGAGGGCTGATTTCTTGTCCTGTGATAAAAAGCCCTTCTGTTTTGAGTGCCAAACCTTTCAGGAGAGCATTTTCAAGCTTTTGGCACCATTTTGGAGTGAATTGCCGAAAGTCAGATTTTTGCTGAAATTGTGACCCCGGGGCTTAGGGATTTTTTCAAAAAAATATTTTCTGCCGGTTAAGTTTTTGAGGGCTGATTTCTTGTCCTGTGATAAAAAGCCTTCTGTTTCCATCGCCAAAACTTTCAGGGGAGCATTTGCAACCAGTTGGCACCATTTTTGAGTGAATTGCCAAAAGTCAGATTTTTGCTGAAATTGTGACCCCGGGGCTTAGGGATATTTTCAAAAAAATATTTTCTGCCGGTTAAGAATTTCGAGTGCTGATTTTTTCTCCTGTGATAAAAAGGCTTCTGTTTCGAGTGCCAAACCTTTCAGGAGAGCATTTTCAACCTTTTGGCACCATTTTGGAGTGAATTGCCAAAAGTCAGATTTTTGCTGAAATTGTGACTCCGGGGCTTAGGGATTTTTTCAAAAAAATATTTTCTGCTGGTTAAGTTTTTGAGGGCTGATTTCTTGTCCTGTGATAAAAAGGCTTCTGTTTCGAGTGCCAAACCTTTCAGGAGAGCATTTTCAAGCTTTTGGCACCATTTTGGAGTGAATTGCCAAAAGTCAGATTTTTGCTGAAGTTGTGACCCCGGGGCTTAGGCATTTTTTCAAAAAAATATTTTCTGCCGGTTAAGTTTTTGAGGGCTGATTTCTTGTCATGTGATAAAAAGCCTTCTGTTTCCATCGCCAAACCTTTCAGGGGAGCATTTTCAAGCTTTTGGCAGCATTTTTGAGTGAATTGCCAAAAGTCAGATTTGTGCTAAAATATATTTTCTGCTGGTTAAGTTTTTGAGGGCTGATTTTTTGTCCTGTGATAAAAAGCCTCCTGTTTTGAGTGCCAAACCTTTCAGGAGAGCATTTTCAAGCTTCTGACACCATTTTGGAGTGAATTGCCGAAAGTCAGATTTTTGCTGAAATTGTGACCCCGGGGCTTAGGGATTTTTTCAAAAAAATATTTTCTGCCGGTTAAGGTTTTGAGGGCTGATTTCTTGTCCTGTGATAAAAAGGCTTCTGTTTCGAGTGCCAAACCTTTCAGGAGAGCATTTTCAAGCTTTTGGCACCATTTTTGAATGAATTGCCAAAATCAGATTTTTGCTGAAATTGTGACCCCGGGGCTTAGGGATTTTTTCAAAAAAATATTTTCTGCCGGTTAAGTTTTTGAGGGCTGATTTCTTGTCCTGTGATAAAAAGGCTTCTGTTTCGAGTGCCAAACCTTTCAGGACATCATTTTCAAGCTTTTGGCACCATTTTTGAGTGAATTGCCAAAATCAGATTTTTGCTGAAATTGTGACCCCGGGGCTTAGGGATTTTTTCAAAAAAATATTTTCTGCCGGTTAAGGTTTTGAGGGCTGATTTCTTGTCCTGTGATAAAAAGCCTTCTGTTTTGAGTGCCAAACCTTTCAGGAGAGCATTTGCAACCGGTTGGCACCATTTTTGATTGAACTGCCAAATGTCAGATTTTTGCTGAAATTGTGACCCCTGGGCTTTGGGATTTTTTAAAAAAAATATTTTCTGCCGGTTAAGTTTTTGAGGGCTGATTTCTTGTCCTGTGATAAAAAGCCTTCTGTTTCCATCGCCAAACCTTTCAGGGGAGCATTTTCAAGCTTTTGGCAGCATTTTTGAGTGAATTGCCAAAAGTCAGATATTTGCAAAAAAATATTTTCTGCTGGTTAAGTTTTTGAGGGCTGATTTTTTGTCCTGTGATAAAAACCCTCCTGTTTTGAGTGCCAAACCTTTCAGGAGAGCATTTTCAAGCTTTTAGCTCCATTTTTGAGTGAATTGCCAAAGGTCAGATTTTTGCTGAAATTGTGACCCTGGGGCTTAGGGATTTTTTCAAAAAAATATTTTCTGCCGGCTAAGTTTTTGAGGGCTGATTTCTTGTCCTGTGATAAAAAGCCTTCTGTTTCCATCGCCAAAGCTTTCAGGGGAGCATTTTCAAGCTTTTGGCACCATTTTTGAGTGAATTGCCAAAAGTCAGATTTTTGCTGAAATTGTGACCACGGGGCTTAGGGATTTTTTCAAAAAAATATTTTCTGCCGGTTAAGTTTTTGAGGGCTGATTTCTTGTCCTGTGATAAAAAGCCCTTCTGTTTCGAGTGCCAAACCTTTCAGGGGAGCATTTTCAAGCTTTTGGCAGCATTTTTGAGTGAATTGCCAAAAGTCAGATTTTTGCTAAAAAATATTTTCTGCTGGTTAAGTTTTTGAGGGCTGATTTTTTGTCCTGTGATAAAAAGCCTCCTGTTTTGAGTGCCAAACCTTTCAGGAGAGCCTTTTCAAGCTTCTGACACCATTTTGGAGTGACTTGCCGAAAGTCAGATTTTTGCTGAAATTGTGACCCCGGGGCTTAGGGATTTTTTCAAAAAATATTTTCTGCCGGTTAAGTTTTTGAGGGCTATTTTCTTGTCCTGTGATAAAAAGGCTTCTGTTTCGAGTGCCAAACCTTTCAGGAGATCATTTTCAAGCTTTTGGCACCATTTTTGAGTGAATTGCCAAAATCAGATTTTTGCTGAAATTGTGACCCCGGGGCTTAGGGATTTTTTCAAAAAAATATTTTCTGCCGGTTAAGGTTTTGAGGGCTGATTTCTTGTCCTGTGATAAAAAGCCTTCTGTTTCGAGTGGCAAACCTTTCAGGGGAGCATTTTCAAGCTTTTGGCAGCATTTTTGAGTGAATTGCCAAAAGTCAGATTTTTGCTAAAAAATATTTTCTGCTGGTTAAGTTTTTGAGGGCTGATTTTTTGTCCTGTGATAAAAAGCCTCCTGTTTTGAGTGCCAAACCTTTCAGGAGAGCATTTTCAAGCTTTTAGCTCCATTTTTGAGTGAATTGCCAAAGGTCAGATTTTTGCTGAAATTGTGACCCTGGGGCTTAGGGATTTTTTCAAAAAAATATTTTCTGCCGGCTAAGTTTTTGAGGGCTGATTTCTTGTCCTGTGATAAAAAGCCTTCTGTTTCCATCGCCAAAGCTTTCAGGGGAGCATTTTCAAGCTTTTGGCACCATTTTTGAGTGAATTGCCAAAAGTCAGATTTTTGCTGAAATTGTGACCACGGGGCTTAGGGATTTTTTCAAAAAATATTTTCTGCCGGTTAAGTTTTTGAGGGCTGATTTCTTGTCCTGTGATAAAAAGCCCTTCTGTTTCGAGTGCCAAACCTTTCAGGAGAGCATTTTCAAGCTTTTCACCATTTTTGAGTGAATTGCCAAAAGTCAGATTTTTGCTGAAATTGTGACCCCGGGGCTTAGGGATTTTTTCAAAAAAATATTTTCTGCCGGTTAAGTTTTTGAGGGCTGATTTCTTGTCATGTGATAAAAAGCCTTCTTTTTCCATCGCCAAACCTTTCAGGGGAGCATTTTCAAGCTTTTGGCAGCATTTTTGAGTGAATTGCCAAAAGTCAGATTTTTGCTAAAAAATATTTTCTGCTGGTTAAGTTTTTGAGGGCTGATTTTTTGTCCTGTGATAAAAAGCCTCCTGTTTTGAGTGCCAAACCTTTCAGGAGAGCCTTTTCAAGCTTCTGACACCATTTTGGAGTGACTTGCCGAAAGTCAGATTTTTGCTGAAATTGTGACCCCGGGGCTTAGGGATTTTTTCAAAAAAATATTTTCTGCCGGTTAAGTTTTTGAGGGCTATTTTCTTGTCCTGTGATAAAAAGGCTTCTGTTTCGAGTGCCAAACCTTTCAGGAGATCATTTTCAAGCTTTTGGCACCATTTTTGAGTGAATTGCCAAAATCAGATTTTTGCTGAAATTGTGACCCCGGGGCTTAGGGATTTTTTCAAAAAAATATTTTCTGCCGGTTAAGGTTTTGAGGGCTGATTTCTTGTCCTGTGATAAAAAGCCTTCTGTTTCGAGTGGCAAACCTTTCAGGGGAGCATTTTCAAGCTTTTGGCAGCATTTTTGAGTG
>NW_028118744.1:0-74000 GCF_965113315.1 Podarcis vaucheri | reverse complement strand
AATTTTGAAAGGTTCTGATGACTTTCAGTCCGTTCAGTAGCCTAGATCAAAAGCGGAAGCAGAATGTATCCATTCTTGTAGAAATGGATACATTGTAACAAGGGTTTGACAGTTTTACGAGGTCGGGAGTTTCGGTTCTATTGTTCTCGCCGTGGGGGGCCGTCAGCAGCTCGTCAGGAGGTTAAATGAGGCGTGCAAGAGCTCCCTGAGCTAGCTCCTGCAGGACGAATGCATGGCTGTGATTGGCCAAAGCGCGGCCATAGGAATAAGCGGAGAAGGGAAACACTCGGTCTACTCATTCTAAGTATGGAGCGCAGATAGGCATAGGAAAGGATAGGGAATATATATATATTCGAGCTTATTTCGCTCGGGAAAAGGTCTGGGAAACGTGTGGTGCTTGTGCAACGGTGAAGGGGGTTCGAGGGTGGGTGTGTGATGGTACCCTTGAGGTCATCGCCTCGGACAGCCAGGAAAAAGGGGAAATAGGTACCCCCCCCCGTTGGTCCGTATCAGTCCCCCATTCGGAGATAGATTTGCATTAAAGTTCTGTAAGAACTTGCAAATCCTTTCTCCGCACCATTTGAGCGCTAAATTTCGGTGATCTCGTATTCACCTTCTCCTAAATGCCTCATCTGTACATAGTCTGGGAAAGTGGGAGCATGTCGGGAGCGGGCATAGGCTCGAAGAGGAAAGGAGCTAGGAGAAGCAGAATGTCGGAGGAGAGAGCAGCAAGGGGTAATACAATGCATAGTGCAACACAGGATAGAGACACAAAGGAAGACAGTTAAAATGATAAACAACACGACTTTCAATAGTTGTCTGAGCCATCCCAGCTTGGGCAACCATCCCCATAAGTCCACATCGGATAGCCCCTCATGCTGGATGTCGTGGAGCTTCCCTGCTAGTTCATGGATATTATTCAAATGTCCGGTTATATTTAAGGTCTGGTCAGTCACGTATGTGCAGCACTCTGTGCCTATTAATGCGCAGGTGCCTCCCTGACTGGACAAAAGGAAGTCTGTCGCGATTCTCGTCTGTAGGCTCAGTTGTCTTACCTCGGATAGTTCCGACATGAGAGAGTCTGTGATCTGGGTCGCCTCCTGCATGAACTTAAGGAGGATGTCGGTGAGTCGGAGAATATCCACGTGGTTTGAACCGGCACCGTAGGCGGGGAAGAGTGCTCGGCCTACGGTCTCTCCATTCGCAGCAACGTCTGACAGGTCTGACAGCTCCTTTTGCTCCCTTTTGTTCCGTTGTCTTCCAGGCGGTAGGTGCGGTAATATTCTAATTCCGGGAACAATGTAGCCAATGAAGCAGGATCCGGACATGTGTGGGCTCACCCATGTATAAGCGCGGTGCCCACACACCCAGAATAGGCCGCTGAGGTAAGATTCCATTCGGCCTGAAGCAAAGGTTTGTAGTAGCATGGTGTCTGCGGGTTGCGGCTTCCAGTCCAAGGGGTGTCCAACCGCAGCGGCCCAGGCAACAGTAAGGTTAGGAAAAGTTCGGGAGTCCCTTGTGTTAGAGACAGTGACCAGTCCAGTTGGTAGGATTTCCAGAGTGTTGGTGCATGTACTGGATCCGATGAAGGTTCCTTCCCCTGAGAAGCTGCGGCAAAGGGGTCCCTTCGTAGGGCCGGTGAGGTAGAGGTATTGATGTGTTAAGTTGAGTGCGGTCAGGTTCCAGGAGGTAACATTTCCGGAACGGAACTGTTCTAAGGTCACTGGTACAGGGACCAGTGGGAGGCTCTGTTGGAGATGGCTGGGTGCGTGAGCGCAAATCCAGCAGTCCGGGTAGGGTGACTCCTTCGCCACCTGGCTGAGAAGCTTAATATAGGAGTTTTGCTCCCAGGATGACAGGAGGTCTTCTCCCGGGAGTGCCGGGTCGGCGCCGAATTGTCGGGGTGCCGTGCCAACCGGATGGAGGGGGTCGGTGGTGTTCAGTAGTCGCCTATCCCTGGCGATACCGCCGCATCGCAGGGGTCCGACGTGGTCCCATGAGGGGGAGCGCGAGGGGTGTAAAGAATGGTGCCACCCTTCGAGATATTCAGCCCCTCTCCACTCATGAGTGACCCCTAAGTCCCATAGACAGCAGAACCGCCGTAGGCAGAGTCCTTGGAGTTGGGGCTTCCGGGTTTCTGGGGTGGAGCGGAGGCACTGGAAGCCGAAAATCAAGTTTCCAGAGGGGTGTCTTGATTCCGTATAAGCGTGAGTAGCCCCTCCTGTCTCGACTTCGGTCCAGTTTGGGTTTTGCGAGACCTCTCCACTCCCGTAAAGAAGGTAAGTCCCATTTCTGCAGTTCAGCCGGTAAGAGGAGTGGTCAAGAGTGAGAGCCGCAGAGCCGATACGATGTAAATCCTTGTTTCGAATGAAAAGTTCCCAATATTCGTTTTCGGCGAGTTGGGGAACTAGGGAATGGCGCAGCAAGGTCCGGGATTCGGGAAGGCAGAAATCAAAGTCCCCCATTCGATCAGGGTTAGACCTTCCCGTCTCGACCTCATGATAGTCCAAGAAGTGGTAGTTTGTTCGTAATCCTGTGCAGTGGTCTGATGAGGTAGACGTGACCCAGGATAAGGTGGCGAGGAGAAGGGCGGTGGTGACCAGGCGCATGGCTCGGATGCGTGAACGAACGAAGGCGCCTGACAGGGTGAGGCTGTAAAGCGAAGGTGTCAAATAGCGCTGTTGAACGGAGCTGTCAGATGAACTGTCAAAGGTGAAGCTGTCAACGAAGGAAGTAGTGAATGGAGCTGTCAAGCGAAGCAAGGTGTCAATGGAGCTGTCAAACGAAGCAAGCTGTCAAACGAAGCAAGGTGTCAATGGAGCTGTCAAATGAAGCAAGCTGTCAATGGAGCTGTCAAACGTGGTTGTCGGCGCGTCTGAAACGTAGCTTGATGGTGTTGGTATCTGGGATGATTTCGGACGTCCAGTTGGGTGTTGCGGTGTCTGGTCCGGTCTGTTGGGCCCGACTTTGGCCCCGATCGGCTGGTCCGGTCTGTTGAGCCCGATCTTGGCCCCGATCAACTGGTCCGGTCTGTTGAGCCCGATCTTGGCCCCGATCAGCTGGTCCGGTCTGTTGAGCCCGACCTTGGCCCCGATCCGCTGGTCCGGTCTGTTGGTCGTCGTCGTCAATATATGAGGTCGGTAAAGCCGGTGGAGTCGAAAAGGTGAAGTCCTCGCCGTTACTTTCTTCCGTCTCCTGTGGAGGGGGTGAGGACTTGCACCTAGTGTGATGTAACCAGGAATTCTTCTCACCTACTTTCACAGCGGTTGGCGATGTCAAGAGTACTTGGTAGGGACCTTCCCACGCGGGTTGGAGTGGTTCTTTCTGGTAGACCTTGACGAGGATCCAGTCGCCCGGGTGGAAGGAGTGAGCGTGGACGTCGATGGGAAGATTCTGTCCCTCGATGGCCGCGTAGTGGTGGAGACGCTGTAGCTGTGTCTGGAGCTGAATAACATAATTAGTAAGTTCTGCCTCCCCGAGCTCCAGTTCCGATAGTGGGAATAGAGTGTTGTAGACAGGAGGAGGTCTCCCGAATAAGAGTTCGAATGGGGAGAGTTTCAACCGTCCGGTTGGGGCGCTGCGGATGTTATGAAGAACCAGTGGGAGTGCATTGACCCATTTTAGGCCAGTGAGCTCGCAAAGTTTGCCCAACTGTATCTTTATTTCCTGGTTCATACGTTCCACTTGGCCAGAAGATTGTGGGTGGTATGGGGTGTGGAGGTCCCATTTGATTTGGAGTGATTTGGCCACTAATTGCACCACTTCTGCAGTAAAGTGGGTCCCCCTATCGCTGTCTAGGCGACGGGGTATGCCATAGCGGGGAATAATGTCCTGTAGGAGGGCCCTGGCAACTACGGATGCGGTGGCCTTTCTGCAAGGGAATCCCTCCACCCACGAGGAAAATTGGTCAACTATAATCAAAGCATGCTTAAAGCCTTGGCATTGGGGCAGATCAATGAAATCAAGTTGCAAGTTCTCAAAGGGGACAAAGGCCCATGGTCTGGCTCCTGGCGGTCTCCTTGGTTCACGCTTAGGATTGAACCGCTGGCAGGTAATGCAATTCTTTGATGCTGCTGCTGCAGCAGCAGCTATCCCGGGTGCGTACCAAAATCTAATTACATGTTCCATTAATCTCCCTTTTCCCCAATGTGTCCGCTGGTGAAGAAACCTCACTACTTTTGGAGTCCAGGCCTTTGGAAGGACGGTTCTTCCATCGGGGAGGACCCAGATACCTTGTTGTTCGATGGCACCTATCGATTCCCACGTAGCCTTCTCATCCCCTGGGGCAGATTTGTAAATTTCTGTGAGGTCTAGGTCTGCTGGCAGTTGGAGGGCTTGGAACTCGGATTCGTTGTTAGGGGTGCGTAAGGCTGCCATCTGTGCGGCTTTGTCGGCTCGTCTGTTTCCTTTAGAAACTGAGTCCCTGCCCTTGGTATGGGCCTTGCAGTGGACAACGGCTATGGCGGCAGGTAGGTGGATCGCTGTGAGAAGTCGCTCAACCAGGGCGGCGTGCGAGATTTGAGACCCGGCAGCGGTTAGAAAGCCTCTTTGGAGCCAAATTTGGCCAGTTGTGTGTACCAAGCCGAAACAGTATTTACTATCCGTATAAATGGTTATCCGCTTCCCTTCACCAATCTCGCAGGCACGCAACAGCGCAATTAGCTCGGCGGCTTGGGCACTGTACTGAGAGTTAATAGGATTTGACTCTAGTATTTCGAAGTCGGAGACCACCGCGTACCCGGTCTTCCTAACCCCGTCGATCACTTTAGAGCTACCATCAGTATATAATATTAGGTCCGGGTTCTCCAGGGGAAGATGATCTAAGTCTTCACGGGGCTTTTCGGCTTGCCGGACTATAGTGGTGCAGTCATGATGCGGGGTGCCATCATCGGGAAGGGGTAGTAGGGTGGCGGGGTTTAGCGAGTTGACACGTTTAATGGTGACATTGGTTGGGGTTAGTAGGAGGGCTTCGTAGCGGTTGAGGCGGGAGTTTGAGAAATGGTGACATCCTTTTAGGGTTAGGAGGGTTGAGACTGAATGGGGAACGTGGAGGGTGATTTCGTGGCCTAGAACCGTCTCTTGGGCTTTCTCGAGGAGGACAGCGGCGGCCGCAATGGCTCTGAGGCAACTGACAGCCCCTTTGGCAGTATTGTCAAGTTGTAGACTATAATATGCTACTGGCCTCTCTTGGTCGCGGAATGGTTGGGTTAGGACACCAGAGGCTACCCCCATTTGCTCGTGGATGAACAAGTTGAAAGGGATTCGGTAGTCGGGTAACCCTAGGGCAGGAGCAGATCTGAGTTCCCGTTTTAGTCGTTCAAAAGAGCTGTAAGCTTCATCTTCCCAGACTAAGGTGTCTGGGTGGTCTTGTCGCGTCATGGCAGTTAAGGGCTTCGTTATTTCACTGTAACCAGCGATCCATGCCCGGCAGAAGCCGGCCATGCCAAGGAAGCCGCGGAGCTGTCGCTTTGTTTTTGGGAGGGGAATTTTGGTGACTGCCTCAATCCTGTCAGTGGCTAGACTTCTGGTCCCTACTCCCAAGATGTGTCCGAGATACTTGACTTCTTGCTTACAATATTGGAGTTTCTTAGGAGACACTTTATGTCCCTTCTTTGCTAATTCTGATAGGAGGCATTTAGTATCTATCTTACACGCCTCCTCACTGGTAGAACATAATAAAATATCGTCCACGTAGAGAAGCAAGGTGGAACTGGCCGGTAAGTGGATGTCCTCTAAGTCCTGATGTAACACAGCCGAAAAAATGGCGGGTGACTCTACGTAGCCTTGGGGCAGTCTCGTCCACGTTAATTGGCTGGGCCCCCAGGTAAATGCAAAAAGGAATTGGCTGGCCGGATCTAGGGGTATGCTGAAGAAGGCAGAACACAGGTCCGCAGCGGAATACCAAGTCGTCCCTGCTGGAATGGCGTTTAGGAGGGAGTTCGGGTTGCCAACTACCGGGTGTCGGGGAATCACGAATTGGTTCACTAATCTCAAGTCCTGCACAAAACGGTACCGTATAGGTGCCCCCTCCTTAGCGGGCTTCTTGACCGGGAGAACTGGGGTATTACAGGGTGAAGCGCATGGGACTAGAATCCCCTTTTCGAGGAAGTCCTCAATCATGGGTGTTAGGCCTTCTATGGCTTCTTTGGGCAGAGGGTATTGCTTGGTGCATGGGAAGGGTAGGTCGCTTCGGTAAGTGATCTTGACTGGAGTGGCGGAGAGTAAGAGTCCTACTGAGGTTGATTCAGTCCCCCATAGGGAGGGGGGCAAGTCGTTTTCGAGTTCTAAAGGGAGTTCGGGAAACTGTCGGTCCGATTTAGATTCCTGAACGATACCCTGGAAAATGGGAATGGAGTTCCCTGGCATATGTAGGTAAATGCCATCCGGGGAGCATTTTATGGTGGCATTAAGTTTGCAGAGGAGGTCTCTGCCGAGGAGGTTGACTGGGCTGCTGGTTAAAAGGAAAGTGTGTTCCGCTAGTAATGGTCCGAGGGTGACCTTGGCCGGTCGCGAGAGCGGGCAAGTGCGGGGTATCCCATCCAGTCCCATTACTTTCTTGGTTACTGTCCCTGGTTCCAGGTGACTGTCGGTTAGGGTGGAATAGGTGGCCCCTGTGTCCAGTAGACATTGGTAAGGGTGGCCGTCTATCTCGATAGTACAGACCGGGTCTTCGGGTGACAATGTAAGGACAGGGCAGATGGTTTGGGTCTGACTGGGATCCCCTTCTAATTGTCAATAAGTGTTCGGATCATCGGGAGGTGGTTGGTTTGGAGGGTGCAAGGGAGGAGCAGTAGCATTCGCCCAAGGGTGGGCAGGCTGGTCTATGGCTGGCAGTTGGGTGGCCGGCATTTGGGTCCGGGGTCCCGGTTGTGGTCGGGATTGAGGGATCGGGTTCGAGACCGCTGGTGGGGCATAAGCCGCTGGGTTGTGGTTGCTGTAGCCTGGAGTTACGTTGGCTTGCGGGGTGAAAGGGGGGTGGGTGATCCGTACAGGGAAAGGCTTAGGCTCCTGTCCCCCGTAGGGTGTCGCATTTAGGTAGGGGCAGAATCTTTTTATGTGTCCCTCTTCCTGGCAGTAATAGCATCCTCCAGTCCCCGGTCCCCATTGCCTATAGGGATTTGGGGTTCCTCCTCCACGGATTCCCTTTCCTCGAGGGAATCCCCTGCCTCGATTAGGACCATAGGCAGTTTCCATGCTTAAGGCTAGTATTTGTTCGACCTCGGGCTTCGTTTCCTTCTTCTTTCTTTCATCCCGAGAGTTGTAGACAGATTTTGCGATGGACAAGATTTCACTTACGCTCTTTCCATCGTATCCAATTTGGAGGTTCAGAGCTTTCCTGATATCTGGGCAAGCCTGATCCTTGAAGAACCCTTTAATGATTACTTCATGCTGTGGGTTGTTGGGGTCTATTCCTCCCCAGGTTTTAATGGCAGAGACCAATCTAGTGTAATAATCGGACGGGTGTTCATTTGGTCCCTGCATGACCGACTGGACTTTGGTCCAATTAACGGTGCGTTGTCCGGCGGCCTTTACACCGTCCAAAATGGCCCTTTTAAATAGGTTTAAGCACCAAATACCGTTAGTGGTATTATAGTCCCATTCTGGTTCTACTCTGAGACATTGTGCTGTGAGCGCTTGCAGTCCCTGAGGCCGTCCCCTTTGGTAGTCAGGTAGTTCTATGGCTTCCCCAGCTTTAGTTAGAATGTCCGCTTTCTCCGCCTCGTTGAAGAGGGCATTCAGAAGGACGTGGACATCGGGCCAGGTGGGATTGTGTGTGGAGAAGATAGCGCTGACCTGGCGGTGGCATTTGTCCGGGTCATCCCTCAATGAGGGCATCTGGTTTGACCAAGTTACCAGGTCTGAGGTATAGAAGGGTTGATGCGTGTAAACCATCCGCGGGGGCCCATCAGGTTCGAGAGGAGGAATGGGCAGGGCCCTTAAGGGCATCTGGACCGCAGTAGAGCTCACGGTGGAGCTTACTTGGTCAGAAGTCCCCGGAGTCTCTTTATCGCGGCCCCGGGTCCCTTTTTCGGAGCCTTGAGGTTCCGTGGGAGCGGGTTTATTCCCGACTTGGGTAGAGTCCTCAATGGTGTTGTGGTGAGTAGAGGAGGGGATTTTAGTTTTAGCTTGTCCGGGGTTTTTAACTTGTTTGGCCCCCCCCTTGTCCTTTTTCGCTTGTAGTCGTGTGACCCTCCTATTTTCGGTGTCTTGTGCCTCATCCTCCTCCCCCGTTTCCTCCCCACTACTGGAGTCGCTGTCGCTGGATGTCGGGGCTTGCGGCGGTGGTCCTTGATAGTAAAAGGGGACCAGGGTCTGTCGTACATCGTCATCTTCATAAGGGGGGGGCATTGGCAGTCGTCCGGGATTTAATATAGGCAATTGGTAAGAGGTTGTTCCCTTTGGGGCTTGGAGCATTCTCCTTACGGCCTCAAAGGTGGCCAGGTATTCTAACTGGCGGGGTTTTTCTTCTATCAGGGCTTTCCTTAGGTGGTTCAAGCGTTCTTCATTAAACGAACCCCCCGGTGGCCACCGCAGTTCGGGTCTGGCGGAGGCAGTCCTGGCGGGCCAGGTTCCGGAGCAGAGGTCCTCTAGTTTTTCCTTAGATAACAATTTGTGGCCAGGAATCGACTTCCAACACGCGATGACAAATTGAAGAGGGGAGTCGGGATCCTTCTGGGAACGGGATGGCTTCCGAGAAGCCTTCCTCCCAGAATGAGTCCGCTCGTGTTTGGAAGCCTGGGTACCCATAGTATATTTCACGCGTGTCTAGATAGGAAAGAGGAGAGAGGAGGGGGTCGATAAGGATTTGTGGGTCTAGGGTTATTCGACAAAGGACTAGTAAAATGAAAGGTCTTTAGTCGCTTGGCAACTTCCTAGGGAGGTTTTTAAGAGCTCTAGCTATCCGGTATTCCTTACTTCCTTTTTCCTTAACCATTCACCTGGGGTCCCTTTTCCACTCTGCCGATCCCGCCCAATTCCTCATGGGCTATTCCCTCCTGGCAACCTCCTACCTATCGTCACAACTCAGGAAAGGGGCCCTACTGAACGCCCGCACCGTGCGGTGCCAGATCGGGTGGTCCCTGGACAGAGGTTTGGGTCGAAAATCCCCCTTGCTTTCGGAAGCGGGCTTACAGTACACGTGGTATTGTAGCCCGACCGGTGCGGCTGGGATTGGGATAGAAAGCAAGACCACTTCCTGCCCCCTAGAAAGGACGCTCGGGAAGATCGGAAAGAGAGCTCCAACCCCTTGCTTTCAACTGGGATGCCCGTTTGC
This sequence comes from Podarcis vaucheri, assembly GCF_965113315.1. Lineage (NCBI taxonomy): Eukaryota > Metazoa > Chordata > Lepidosauria > Squamata > Lacertidae > Podarcis > Podarcis vaucheri. The sequence continues at coordinate 64,726 of NW_028118744.1, read as the reverse complement.
GGAGAGTCGGCTATCTTTCAAGTCGGGTCTCTCCGTCTTACCCTTCGGGCTCCCAATTGGTGCGGCTGGCTGGAGGGTTTAGATAAAGAGATAGAGCTCAGAACCCCCCTTTCGGGTCGAGCAGCGGTCCACGGTCTCTCTCACTGACTGGACCAAGAGAAAGGCAAGAAGGTACGATAGAGAGGAGGGCAGAGAATTCAGTTGCCAGGAGACTTCCACCCCTTCCCACCAGTGCACTGGATTTTCCTATACTCACGCGTCTTCCCGTCGATCCGATCCCGGGATCGATGAATGAGCCGGCTGGATCCCTTTTGCTCCCCGGCTGAACTCCTGGGGCTTCCGATTACCGCCCGGGAGATGGCCGGAGGTCCAAAAGGGTCTTCTCGGGCAAATTGGCCCGCAGCCGGCTGAAGAATTCGGGGCCTCCGGTCAGCAACCCGGGAGAACCGCCCGCCCCACGTTGGGCGCCAAGCTGTTACGGAAAATCTGGGTGCGTATTTACCCTGCCACCCAGCCAATCGGACCAAGTCCGTGGATTCTAGCGGAAGAAAAGGAAGCTCAGCCGGACGCAGGAGCAAAATGCGAAGATCCAAGTTTATTGCGCAACAGGTTCAAGGCGAGATTGAACCCCGAGAATGGGGCGACATAAACTTTTAAAAGTTCCCTCCAAGTCCCATAACACAGTGCGCGAAACGTCATGAATACATTATGGGAAGGTTGGGTTTCATGGATTACATCATGAATATATTACACACGTCATGAATATCTCAGAGAAAGGTGGGGTTACACTAATTTACATTTGAGGGAAGGGAGGGGGGAATATGCAGAGCGAGGGTCATACACAAATACACATTTCATGAGTACCGGTGGCGGTGGGACAATGGGTTACTGATATGCACTGTCTGCCACCTGGTATTGCCCGGGGGACGGGCTGGGCAGAGCGATCTGACAGGATTAGGGAGTTCCTGTGTACGTGACTTGCCGTCTCGAGGATTATGGAGTCGGCCAACATCATGGAGTCCTGGGGAAACTGAGTCGAATGACACCAAGAGCAAGAAAATTGGAGCTGTGGTTAATTTTATATGAATTTTGAAAGGTTCTGATGACTTTCAGTCCGTTCAGTAGCCTAGATCAAAAGCGGAAGCAGAATGTATCCATTCTTGTAGAAATGGATACATTGTAACAAGGGTTTGACAGTTTTACGAGGTCGGGAGTTTCGGTTCTATTGTTCTCGCCGTGGGGGGCCGTCAGCAGCTCGTCAGGAGGTTAAATGAGGCGTGCAAGAGCTCCCTGAGCTAGCTCCTGCAGGACGAATGCATGGCTGTGATTGGCCAAAGCGCGGCCATAGGAATAAGCGGAGAAGGGAAACACTCGGTCTACTCATTCTAAGTATGGAGCGCAGATAGGCATAGGAAAGGATAGGGAATATATATATATTCGAGCTTATTTCGCTCGGGAAAAGGTCTGGGAAACGTGTGGTGCTTGTGCAACGGTGAAGGGGGTTCGAGGGTGGGTGTGTGATGGTACCCTTGAGGTCATCGCCTCGGACAGCCAGGAAAAAGGGGAAATAGGTACCCCCCCCCGTTGGTCCGTATCAAAAATATATGTGTGATTTAATAATTGATTTTTGGCGGTTCTTTCAGAAAAGGAGAGGAGTGAAAGAAGCTACGAGTGGGCACCGCTCAGATTAATCAGGATAGACTTGGGCCCCTCAGTCCATTCCTACTCCCACTTTTCCAAACCTTGGAAGATACCCCCTTCCCTTCCCTCCCCTTCCATGAGCAGAACCTCACTTATGGGATCTTCACACCCAACACCATTGTTCACCACCGACGGTTTGTTTCTAGGAATAAGACCTTTGCTATGTCAATAAAACTGCAGAGGATCTAGGGAACAAAACAACAATTTCCCTTCAGTTCTTCGACACTTTTATTGCTTCAAGGAAATTCACAAGAGAACTCCTGACTGAACAATATCATATGATGGACAGTCCTATCTCAGCCTCACTTAATAAAAGGCATCTCACAGATATGGATTATGATAAGCCTGCCATTCATAATCTTGGTTCGGATGATATTACAACGGATTTTACAAAACCACAGCAGGAGGAGTAATGCCCCCTCTGTGCCAATCAATGAGGGCAATGTTATATTTTGATGTTACAGAAGCTTTTACAGAGTCTTGTAATGGACAATATCTAGCAGCACCTTGCCAGCCCTAAGATATCTATTGAGCTGTAAAATGGATTTGAAAAGAAAGAAAGAAAAAGAGAGAGAGAGAGAGCGCACTGTGGCATCTTAAAGAGATTACCTGCCTGCATGAAAGAGAGTTACAGATCTCCTTTAGGGTGTACAAACACCCACACACACCAAGAAACTTCTCTCGACTTGTCAAAAAGTATTTTGGCTTCCTTTGGGATTCCTCTGATGTTTAACCTGAAAAAAGTTCTACAAACATTTACTTCATTCCCCCCCCCCCTTTAGGCATCTGGTGACAACCTAAGGAGGTATAGAATCTTCCTCACTATCACCCCTTCCAAATGTTATTTCGAAAGTCTTACCCAAAACTCATATGGCTTCCTTGAAATTCCCCAGAGGTTTTGAGACTGGACAGTTGCCTGCAAAATAAAATAAATAAAATAAAATAAAAAGTCACCACATGATTTTGCTTCTGGGAAAATGTCTGTGGGAAAACATACATTATGCTCTGTCAAAACGCTTGAAATTTATTGGGACTGAACTATGTTGCAATACAAAGTTATTTATTCCATCTGTTTGAACTGCTTTCTGCTACATTTGGATCTGAGATTTGGATTTGGATTTCATCTGTTACTTTCATTTATCACAGCATCAGGTTCAAAGGCAAGATGCATCAGGTTTGCCCATCAGTTTATTATAATCCCTACTGGTAAGGTCTTGGGAGGAAACCTGCTGTGAAGTTTTCCATTCATTAAAAGTCTATGGAAGGAAGGGCAGATGCATTGGAGGGAATAGTTTTGGCCTGATGGTAACATTTTTTTCTGTGTCTAAGACAGTGTTTCCCAAACTTTTTTGGGCAATGGCACACCTGTTTACTGAAAAAAAATCTTGCGGCACACCACCATTAAAGCCCTGCCCCGTGACGTCAGCGCGCAGCGTCACGCCGGGAGGGACGCACGAAAGTGAAAGTTTTTTCCCTCCCCCTTGCCGGGGAACCTCCAAGCTTTGGGGGTGGGAGGAGGCAGCAGAGCGAGGGACTGAGGGACGGCGGCAACTGAGGCGGCGGCGGCTGTTGTGGTGGTGGCGGGCGGAGGAGGGGGCGGCGGCGGGGCTTGAGGAGCCGTCGCCGGGAGTTGCTGCTGCTGCTGCCCGGACATGCCGGCCTCCTCCTCCTCCGCTGTCTCGCGCTCCTCCCTTTTGCACGCGCTGCCCCACCGCTCGGCACCACCACCACGGAGCCGCCCCCGGCTCGACGCGGATCCTCGCTGCCGCCGCCTCTCAGCGCCCGACTCGCCCGCCTCCCTCCCACGGCACACCAGCCAATGTCTCACGGCACAGTAGTGTGCCGCGGAACACCGGTTGGGAAACACTGGTCTAAGATGCTCCTGTGTATAAGATGCCCCCTATTTGGGGGGACTCGAAATTAAGAAAATGGGGGGAGATTGTCCAGAGTTGTTGAGCTTTTGGGGAGGAATCACTTACCCGCCTGGCCAATGTTGCCTGTATCACACGTCACAGAAGCCAACAATCTTCTGCCCACTCAGCAGCAGCCGCCAGTCGCCCACACAATTGCCGCAACAACAGCCAATCAACACCAGCCCTTGACGCATTCACCAATCACCCAAACAACCACCGCTGAAAGGCTCCTACTTGTGGCACCAAATAATCACTCGTCCCCACTTTGCATTACCCATCTATAAGACGACCCCCAATTTTTAACATTAGTTCAACAACAACAACAAAGTAACCTTAGACACAGAATAATACAGTATGTACTTAGGAAGCTGCCTTAAAGGTAAAGGGACCCCCCTCCCTGACCATCAGGCCCAGTTGTGGCCGACTCTGGGGTTGCGACGCTCATCTCGCTTTATTGGCCGAGGGAGCCGGCGTACAGCTTCCGGGTCATGTGGCCAGCAGGACTAAGCCACTTCTGGCGAACCAGAGCAGCACACGGAAACGCCGTTTCCCTTCCCGCCGGAGCGGTACCTATTTATCTACTTGCACTTTTGACGTGCTTTCGAACTGCTAGGTTGGCAGGAGCAGGGACTGAACAACAGGTGCTCACCCCTTCGCGGGGATTCGAACCGCTGACTTTCTGGTCGGCAAGTCCTAGGCTCTGTGGTTTAACCCACAGCACCACCCATGCCCCATCCAGGAAGCTGTCTTAAAATGAGTCAAATCATTGCTTGGGAAAGATCCAAAGCTCAGTGCCAGGCAGGTAGGTAGGTTGGAGGAGAAATACACTGTAGTTTGCATTTAAAAGCGAGTTTAACTAATTCAAACCTTCCAAAACCAATACGTGAACCAAAACACAGCCAGCCTTTGAAATTCACTCATCTGCAAATTTTGCAATGCAGTTTTCAATCCAAGTACTGTTTATGAAAATGCATTTGTGCATGCAAAACAGGCATGAAAATACATTATACAGTGGTACCTTGGGCTACAAACACCTTGGGTTACAGACTGCGCTAACCTGGAAGTAGCACCTCGGGTTAAGAACTTTGCCCCAGGATGACAACAGAAGTCGCATGGCGGCAGGAGGAGGCCCCATTAGCTAAAGTCATCCCTCAGGTTAAGAACGGTTTCAGGTTAAGAACGGACCTCCGGAACGAATTAAGTTCGTAACCAGAGGTAGCACTGTATATATATAATACAAATTACATAAATTCACACATATTAGTGAAGATAACATACAAACATGGTTTATAGAAACCTGTTTGCAAAAACTGTTATATTCAGAGAGATTTTCATGAAGACTTTTATCTAAAAATTGATAATAATAAAAAAATCCAAAGCATCTTTTGAAGGAATTCTTGGCTAAGGTTTAAGATGAGTACCAAAACGTGCTGCCTTTCTTGTCTTTTTAAAACTTTTTTTCTTTATAAGAAACGTATTTTAAGTTTCCGTTCAGAGGGTATAACGTAGAGGGTTTGAGATTTGCAGTTTAAGTGTGATTTAAATATATTTTGGACTTAGGTATACTTACTCATTTTAAGGTAAAAGGTAAAGGTACCCCTGCCCGAACGGGCCAGTCTTGACAGACTGTGGGGTTTGTGCGCCCATCTCACATCTATTGGCCGGGGGCCAGCGCTGTCCGGGGACACTTCCGGGTCACGTGGCCAGCGTGACATCGCTGCTCTGGCGAGCCAGAGCCGCACACGGAACGCCGTTTACCTTCCCGCTGGTAAGCGGTACCTATTTATCTACTTGCCCCCGGGGGTGCTTTCGAACTGCTAGGTGGGCAGGCGCTGGGACCGAGCAGCGGGAGCGCACCCCGCCGCGGGGATTCGAACCGCCGACCTTTCGATCGGCAAGCCCTAGGCGTTGAGGCTTTAGCCCACAGCGCCACCCGCGTCCCCTCTTACTCATTTTAGCTCAATATAATTGACACTGTTCTTCCGTGTATACATGTTGTCTCATGTATACAGAGCACCAGAGTCCTTTTTGTTCTTTTTAAACACTTGCAGAGAGAGATCCTACCCTGAAGGCAAATTGACCATTAATGTCAACTAACCATCCCCAGCTATTAACAAGCAATCAAGCAAACAAAAAATGGCTTCTACTTCACATCCATTATAGCACTAACCTCAATTCTTGCTATAAAAGAAAGATAACCTTTATCAGATTCTTTCATTATGAGAAGTGTGAAGTAAAGGAAAGTGAGACAGAAAAGCATTTCACGAGCAGAAATGGAGCCATGGGTAATTATATTAGAGACCCTCCAGATTATGATAAAGGCAAATCCACACATTTTCCACACCTGACAAGTTTAGTTGCAATTGACATTTCTTAAGGCTTAAAAAAAAAAATGTAGCCAAACAAATGTGTGATATTTCAAAACTCTATCTGAAGTGTCACGAGGAATATTGAGGGTATTGTTAATCCATTGAAGGCAACTCTAATGATACCAGCTTTGCAACGCATGCCTCTTACCAATAACTTCAGGAAGATGTACCGTACATATTTTACAGGGATGATAGTGCTATTATATACCTCATTCCAGGGGTTGGAAACATGGTGCCTGCAGGTGCCACCAGTACCATCTATGGGACAAGACTAGCTGTCTTCATACAAAGAGGAGGAGAATATTTTGAACATGCCAGCTCCTCACATACCCACTGAACTTCTTGATCTAATTGTTTTAATTGATTTTTAAACCCTTTTACTGTTGCACCTTCAGATGGGCTTGTTTTATTTTAATTTTGTCAATGTGTGCTTTTAATGATAGAATTGCTTTGTTGCATCTTTTAATTAAGTATGGATTTCATCATGGATTTTATGCTTGTAAACCGCTTACAAGCCATTAGGTGGTATATAAATCAAATAATAAACGTGGAGAGGAAGAAGACGAAGAAGAAATGACAACAACAGCAGCAACACAATGCTATAAACTACATAAATCCACTTAAATTATTAAGCCACCAGGCCCTAAATATAGTCAATATCTTTCTCAGGCACATAGGTGACAGACAGACAGGAAGGCAGAAGTTAGGCTGAAGACTGGTAGCCTGACAACACAGATGGAAAAAACTGGTGTATTCAGAAAGAAGCTACCCATATTGAGGGAAAGCAACTGATTTAGAAATCTAGTATCAGCCAGTGGTACCAGAATTGCCTTCAGATATCACTTGACTCCCTCAGCTAGAAAAATTCTAATCCAGTGTCTCAGATGGAGTCATATGGGAAGCAGAGCAGTGGCATAGCGGGGGTGGGGGCACAGGGGCAGTTGCCCTGGGCACAAAATTGTTAGGGACACAAAAAATCAACACCCGGTGCTGCCTAAATACAGCTGTGTGCTTCTGTAACTGGGCTCCATGAAAACCACTTCTCCATGAGAACCAGAAAGTGACCTCTCCAGACAATGGAACAACTTCATCCATTTCCCTCCTTCCCACCCACCATCCACATGGACACGGGCACTGGCAACCCAAGCTACACCACTGGATCAAGGAAGGAAGAACATCTGATTCCTCTGTTCCTTTGATATGTTGGATCTGCAGCATTTCAGGTTCAAGCTAAGCAGCAATTATTTGTGCCTAAAGCTTTCTCATATGACCATTTATTAAAACCTAGACATGGTAGAATTCTTCTTTTTCTAAATGATCACCTGATGTGTATAAACTGGCAACAGTAGCTCCTAACCTTTTTAGCATATGGCGTTTTAATTTTATCATGATTCCCGTTTGACAATTAATTCATTTTCTTTTTTAAAGAAAGTAAAGGAATGGGACTTCCGGTTGGTGCCAGCGCTTAATGGCGGTCCTACCTCCGAGGACTGCTCCGCAAGTTTGGGTCTTACCCGCTACGGCGAGCGGGGGACCCCTAAAATCTCAGGCGCTGAAGCCTGAGAACAAGGAGATTCGGTGGGCACCTTTGCGCCCCCCGGTACTGCGTGAGCGCGGGAGTGAGCGCGGTGCTGAGAGTCGTCACCCAGCCTACGGAGTGAAGCCGCGTCGCCATAAGCGGAGAGCGCCGATTCCTTCCTGAAAGAAAATTTGGACTGAATTCCCGTGAGTAGGAATTGAAAACAATTGGGACCCTTCAAATTCTGAAAATCGGACTAAAAGCGGGGAGGTTAAATCAAGGAAGTCTCCCTCCCCCCGACTGCATGAAAGTGAAAGCAACGGAACTCTAAATCTGCATCCGTTGAAACTTGCTTTTATATAACTAAACCGGACACTCAGACCTTAGATCTCCCCTCTAGCTAGCAGGGCAGAGGGGAGGTGAAAGAGACTTTAGTAACTGCACGACCTATTTACAGTAAAAATCCTCTGCTGTCTCAGCTAACAAAAGTATGAAACGGTCTGCCTTTTAGGACAATAGGACACTGAACTGACTTCCTCCTGTAAAAGTGATACTGCGATACAAAGTTTATACAGTGCCTGGCTACAGTACATCACAAGATGAAACAGTATATACTGGGAAACTGTGGCAATTTGTAGCTACAAGCCTCCAGTTATACTTGCTTTAACTGTGTTAAAAAACTTTTCTTTTTACATCCTTGGATATTCTCCTTTGTCTTTGTACTTGGACATTTTATTTTTGGCCATTTTGATTTGCTCCCTCTAGAGGGTAAAGTAAAACTTGGCACAGCTTGGGACAGTGGAATTTTCCAACGGGGAATAGCTCCCGTGGGAAACGACCTTGACATGAGTGGCTCACAAGAAGAGATAGTTACAAGAGCCAAGACCAAGCAACAACAACAACAACAGCTGCAGCAACAGACAAAGAAAAGAGGCTCAATTTCAGGCGTAACTACTGGATCTGCAGGAACAACAGGACAAGAAAAAGGGATGGCTGTCTCTATGGATGCCGTGACAGAAGCCCTGCTTAAAATAAATCAATCTTTGGAGTCTCTGACAAAACAGACTTCAGAAAATACACAAAAATTAACAGAAATATCAGTAAGACTAAACCAGAATACAGAATCAATAAATAAATTGGTGGAGGAAAATGCTACCACGCGTAAAATTGCTGAAGATGCCAAAGCTACTGCTGAAGGGACACAAGAGAAATTAGAGCCGATCGCTAAGAAGGTTTATGAACACGACGCAACTTTGGCCTTGTGGGAGTTACAGAGAAAAGAGAGAAACTTAAAATTAAGACTGATTCCAGAGAATGAAAGAGACAATCTCGCGGAATATCTGACACGGGAGTTTGTTGACTGCTGGGATCTTGAAGAAGACGAATTCAAAATTACAACAGCTTTCAGACTGGGCAAAAAGCAGGACAGAAAGACCCCGAGAGATTGCCTGATTACATTTAGATCCAAGGACGAAAGAGACAAAATATTAGGACTACACTTTGAAAAGGCCTTGCAAATTGGAAATTCAGCTATACAGATCTTCAAAGATATTCCAAAATATATTCTGGATTTAAGAAACTTCTACAAGGATTTGGCTCTTCTGCTGAAGAAAAACTCTATCCGTTTTAGGTGGGAATTTCCACAAGGACTGTCATTTGATTACAGGGGAAAGAAGGTGAAGATAAAGACTATTCAAGACAAGGACAAATTTTTGGCAAGAAATCAGGAGGACCTACAGAAGGGGACAGTGGACGTACTTGCAGAACAGAGGAGAGTACTAGACATTTTGAATCTCTCGTTTGGACAAAAACCACCACCATCAGAAGAAGAGCAACAACTTGGAGCTGTTGGAGGAGCTTCAGAAAAATAATAAGATGGCTCTGCAATTCCTTAGTTGGAATTGTAATGGACTTAATGGGCCTCTGAAGAGAAGACAAGTGTTTCATATTTTGAACAGAGAACAACTGGACTTGATATGTCTACAAGAAACTCACATAACTAGAGCCCATAGAAGACTACTTATAAATAAAAGACTAGGACAAGAATTTATTGCATCAGATAAAGTTAAGAAAAGAGGAGTTGTAATATATGTGAAAGAGAAATGGGCCCCAAAAATGATATTTAAAGATGAACAAGGGAGATATCTGGCAGTGGAGATACAAGTACAAGGAGAAAAATTTTTAGTTGTGGGAATCTATGCACCAAATGAAGGTAAATCTGACTTCTTTAAGAGACTTCATGAAACTCTGATGGACTATCTGGATTACAATATGATAATCATGGGAGACATGAATGGTGTGGTCTCCACTAACATGGACAAGGCACAAAGACTAACAGTTAGCAAGGAAGGGAGACTTCCTAAGACTTTTTCCGAAATGACGGAAAACATGGATTTGATAGATATATGGAGAACAAGGAACCCTCTGGAGAGAGAGGGAACCTTTTTCTCTCAAGCAATGATGACCTGGACCAGAATCGATCAAATTTGGATTACTAGTGGTATGGCTCCAAAGGTTAAGAAGGTGGAAATCTGCCCAAAAACTTGCTCCGACCATAATGCCGTGAGGATGGAGATGAAACTTACAACAACTGGTCAATTCAGATGGAGAATGAATGACACCCTCTTTCGAGATAAGGAGATCCTTATGAAGGCCCAAAAAACCCTAAAAGACTATTTTGAAATAAATTTGAGGACCGACGTGGAAAAGAGAGTGATCTGGGACGCAAGTAAAGCAGTGATGAGAGGCTTCTTGATTCAACAAAATTCAATAAAGAGAAAAAAACAAAATGAGAAAAAAGAAAAGATTTTGGAAAAGATAAAGGAAGGAGAGAAAAAATTAAGAACAAAACCAAAGTCCCAGGAGATTCTAAGAGAGATCAAGTTATATCAAACACAATATATGGAATTGATGAACCAAGAGATTGAATGGAAGATAAAACAAATGAAACAAAAGACATTTGAATCAGCAAATAAATGTGGCAAACTTCTGGCATGGCAATTGAAGAAAAGGCAGAAATTGAATACGGTTACAAGCCTAGAAGTGGATGGAAAGAATATATCCAAACCTAATGAAATTAGAAACTGTTTTTTGAGTTATTTTAAAAAGCTATATACTCAAGGTTTGCAAAATGAAGAAGATATAGACAAATTCCTTGATAAATATGGATTACAAAAAATCTCTCATCAAAGTAAGATGGATCTGAACCAGAGAATATCAGAACAAGAGATAGAGGCCGCCATTCAGAACATGCAACTGGGCAAATCTCCAGGACCAGATGGACTGACTTCTAGATATTACAAATCGTTGAAGGAATGGTTGACTCAACCATTAAAAGAAGCTTGTAATGAGATCCTTGAGGGAAAGAAGGCACCTGAATCGTGGAAAGAAGCATATATTTCACTCATACCAAAGACAGAGACTGAAAAGACTCAACTGAAGAACTACCGCCCAATATCACTACTTAATGTGGATTATAAAATTTTTGCAGATATTTTGGCAAAAAGATTTAAAAGAGTGTTGATGGAAAGGATTCATAAGAACCAAGCAGGCTTTCTCCCTAAAAGACACCTGGCAGACAATGTAAGGAATGTAATAGACATTTTGGAAAAGCTAGAGGTGAATATAAACACTAAAGCAGTATTGATTTTTGTGGACGCGGAGAAAGCCTTTGATAATATTTCTTGGAGCTTTATGATGAAGAACCTTCATGGGATGGGGGTAGGCCAAGGTTTTGAGAATGGTATGGCTGCAGTATATTCTGAACAAAAGGCTAAATTGATTGTAAACAACGTAGTAACTGAGGAACTTAAGATAGAAAAAGGAACACGACAGGGGTGCCCAATTTCCCCATTACTTTTTATTTCAGTTCTGGAGGTGTTGCTGAATATGATAAGGAATGACCAGCAGGTTAAAGGAGTGCAGGTCGGAGCTAAACATTACAAGTTAAGAGCGTTTGCAGATGACTTAGTATTGACTTTACAAGAGCCAATCACTAGTACGAAAAAGGTTCTAGAAATAATACAACAGTTTGGCCAGGTGGCTGGATTTAAGTTGAATAAACAAAAAACCAAAGTTTTAGGAAAAAACTTAACAGATATGGAAAAGGAGAAATTCCAAGAAGAGACAGGGCTGACAGTGGTTAAGAAGGTCAAATACCTAGGGGTTTATTTGACATCTAAAAATGTGAATTTGTATAAGGACAATTATGAAAAATGTTGGTCAGAAATCAAAAAAGATCTAGAAATATGGTCAAATTTGAAATTGTCAATGTTAGGCCGAATTGCGGTGATTAAAATGAATGTATTGCCTAGAATGCTATTTTTGTTTCAGACCTTGCAGATTCTTGACAAGATGGAATGTTTCAAGAGGTGGCAGAAAGATATTTCGAAATTTGTCTGGCAGGGCAAAAAGCCCAGAATTAAATTTAAAATATTGACAGATGCAAAAGAAAGAGGGGGTTTTGCCCTGCCGGACTTAAAATTGTACTATGAGGCAGCAGCTTTTTGCTGGCTGAAAGAATGGATGCTCCTCGAGAATACGGACATTTTGGATCTGGAGGGTTTTAACAATGCTTTTGGTTGGCATGCATATTTATGGTATGACAAAGCTAATAGTGCTTTTAAAAATCATATTGTTAGGAAAGCACTATATAATGTTTGGACAAGATATAAAGATCTGTTGGAAAACAAAACCCCTAGATGGGTGTCACCAGTGGAGGCTAAAGCAGTGAAGAAACTCAATATGGAGGTCGGATGGCCGAAGTATTGGGAAATTTTGGAACAGGATGGAGATAAGCTTAAACTACAAAGCCAGGAGAAATTGAAACATAAAGTACAAAATTGGTTTCAATACCGTCAAATAATGGAGTTTTTTAAACAGGATAGGAAAATTGGCTTCCAGGTGGAAAAATCAAAACTAGAAACTGAGTTATTAGAACCCAATACTAAGATTTTATCTAGAATGTATAACTTGTTGCTGAAATGGAGTACACAGGACGAAACAGTCAAATCGGTTATGATCAAGTGGGCACAGGATGTTGGGCACAATATCATGTCAGCTGACTGGGAATGGTTATGGAACACCGGTATTAAATTCACGGCATGTAATGCCCTAAAGGAAAATATTATGAAAATGGTTTATAGGTGGTACATGACCCCAGTCACGCTGGCAAAAATTTACCATTTGCCCGATAATAAATGTTGGAAATGTAGAGAGACTGAAGGTACCTTCTATCACCTCTGGTGGACGTGCCCGAAGATTAAGGCTTTCTGGGAAATGATCTATAATGAAATGAAAAAGGTACTTAAATGTACTTTTCCTAAAAAGCCAGAGGCTTTTCTCTTGGGCATTGTCGGCCAATTGGTGTCCAAAGGGGATAGAACTTTTTTCATGTATGCCACAACAGCAGCAAGAATACTCATCGCGAAGTATTGGAAGACACAAGATCTACCCACTTTGGAAGAATGGCAGATGAAAGTGATGGACTATATGACATTGGCTGAGATGACAGGCAGAATCCGCGACCAACGAAAGGAGACGGTGGAAGAAGAATGGAGAAAATTTAAAAGTTACCTTAAGGACTATTATAAACTCAATGAATGTTAAAGTGTTGTGGTTTTCAGAGACAAAGGGATACAGTGATATAAGGTCAGAATATAGAGAAGACTAAGATGACAGAGGTTGGAAGTAACAATTGGGAGTTGCTAAAAATTATGGACATTGGGATGCAGAAAGGGGGGGGGGAGGGGAAGTCCAAGAAAAGAGGTTTATGAAAATATGGTATGAAACTATACGTGTATGTTTGTCTTTTTAAGTGTTTGTTTGTTATTTAAAAACTTTGTAAAACCAATAAAAATTTTATAAAAAAAAAAGAAAGTAAAGGAATGAGTAGACTTAATAAACTCATGAAACTGAACTCTGTGCCAATCAGACGTAATTACAATTCTCTCTTATCTTTTGGTTTTTGATTTCAGGTGGTCCTGGAGGGACGCCGATAAAAAAAGAGAAGAAACTCACAGAACTAGGAGGAATGATAATAGCAGGCAATAAAATAGCAAAATGAGGGATGGGGAGGGGGTGCTGTGCATTTAGCACATTGCTGGGGAGTCTCCAGCCTGAAGATCAGTTTAGGCCAACCAGGCCTCCCCAATTGGCCTGCAAGGTTGTTTTGGCCAGGCCATGCCCTCCATCGCTGGGGAAACGGTGTGTGTGGACCTGTACCACACTGATCAAACCCGCTGATCTCCAAGGCTTGCAAAGTGCTGTGCAAGGGGGGTTGCTTCTTGGTGTTACATCACATGGTGCATGGTGCTTTTGCAAGCCTTGGTGGTCAGCTGTTTTCAAACCATGCAGCCCAAACCAGCTCTCTCCGCTCTATCAGTGGCTGGATCCAGTTCCTCACTGCTGGTTTAACAAGTCATGTGACCCCCAAGCCAAGGAGATATACAACCTCTAGGAGACTTCTAAAGGCAGCCCTGTAGAGGGAAGTGTCAAAATGTTTAATGTTTTATTATGCTTCTATCTATGCTGGAAGCTACCCAGAGTGGCTGGGGCAACCCAGTCAGGGGGGCGGGTACCAATAATAAAATTGTTGTTGTTGTTGAATAGGATGTCCATATTTACATCAGAGAAATATTGGAGGGTATGCTAGTCAGATGGGTAGGATGCTACCACTACTATTACTACCACAGCAACAACAACAACAACTAATAATAATAATAATGATAATAATAATAATAATAATAATAAATGTAATAGGACTTCCCTATTTTCTTCAGAGAATGTTGGAGGGTGTGCAAATGCTTTCATTAGATTTTCTTAATAAAATAAAAAAGACCTTTCACAAAGGGAAGGATGCCACTGGATGCACCTCAGAAATATTTTCCTTACAACTGAAATCAGGATTAAAAAGTTTATGACAGGTTGTCAAAAAAATTGAATTGGGCTGTCACAGGGTAGACAAAACTGCTTTTTAGGCAGAACCAACCTATAGGTTGCCAGTTTACCACATCTATACTAAAATAGTTCTCTTTTTTTATCTGCAAGAAAATGGCAGCTGTTTACATTCTCTCCTTTAAAAATCAACAAATGGTTTTTGTTTGGGCAGGGGTCAAAGTCATATTAATTGTCACGAATCTTTAAAGACACTATTTCAAAATGCTGGCCTGACCAGGATAATCATGGGGATGGATAAAAAGTGTGGCTGAAATATGGAAGTCAGGCCTTGTGAACTTCACAAAGATATTCCTAGTCTGAGCTTCACTGCTTCAAACTACTGCTCTTGAAAATTTACTAGCTAGTTCGCTTATAAAAGTCTAGAACTGATGGATCCCGGGTGATGCTGGTGACAGCAACACTATAAAGGTGACAAGAATCAGTTTGGCATAATGCTTAATTTTATGACAGACTAAAATGGTGCCACATCGTGCCTTACAACATTATAAATACGCTGTAAAAAACACATAAAATGTTATAACTTGGTTTTGAAGGTTATGGTTGGCTCATTCAGCAACCAAAGAGAACTGCTTGTTAAATTTATCTAATTAGGCTATTTATGCCTAGGTGCAAATTCTGCAAGTGTACCCTGCATATAGGATTCAGCTTGTTTGCAGGAAGCACCTTTTACTTTCAATTTCTTTCCTATTCCTATGACACGGGGAAGGACTGGCTGTGGTTGTCATAACTGATTTTGTTGATTTAGAACATAGAAAGGGAGAAAGTTACTTTTAAGAGGCAAACAGGAACTCCTGCTCAAAAGGTTCCCAGTATACAGAGAATAATTTAAGTGAATAAATGAAGGTGAGAGCAGGAAATACAGAAACCCATTTTAGGCTAATAAACTGGCGGCTATCTATAAATGTGAGTTAATGAAACATTCAGCTAAACTAAAAGTGTTGGGGATGAAATTTGCACTGGGAGGGAAAATCCTAGGAGGAATAATGTCTAATCAGAGCTTAGTGAGTTCATTGACCTTCTTGTTCACTAACTTTAGGTAAAGGTAAAGGTACCCCTGCCCGTACGGGCCAGTCGAGTCCGACTCTAGGGTTGTGCGCCCATCTCACTTAAGAGGCCGTGAGCCGGCGCCTTCCGAAGACACTTCCGGGTCACGTGGCCAGCGTGACGAAGCTGCTCTGGCGAGCCAGCACCAGCACAGCACACGGAAACGCTGTTTACCTTCCCGCTAGAAAGCGGTACCTATTTATCTACTTGCACTTAAGGGTGCTTTCGAACTGCTAGGTGCTGGAGCTGGGACCAAAAGATGGGAGCTCACCCCGCCGCGGGGATTCGAACCGCAGACCATACGATCGGCAAGTCCTAGGCGCTGAGGTTTTACCCACAGCGCCACTCGCGTCCCCTAACTTTACTTGTTCACTAACTTTACTCACTTTACCTCACAATTGCACTCATTTCACACGCTAGCAAGGTTATGCTTAAAATTCTACAAGGAAGGCTTAAGCAGTATGTGGACCGAGAACTCCCAGAAGTGCAAGCTGGATTTAGAAGAGGCAGAGGAACCAGAGACCAAATTGCAAACATGCGCTGGATTATGGAGAAAGCTAGAGAGTTCCAGAAAGACATCTACTTCTGCTTCATTGACTATGCAAAAGCCTTTGACTGTGTCGACCACAGCAAACTATGGCAAGTTCTTAAAGAAATGGGAGTGCCTGATCACCTCATCTGTCTCTATGTGGGACAAGAAATCTCTATGTGGGACAAGAAGCTACAGTTAGAACTGGATATGGAACAACTGACTGGTTCAAAATTGGGAAAGGAGTACGGCAAGGCTGTATATTGTCTCCCTGCTTATTTAACTTATATGCAGAATTCATCATGCGAAAGGCTGGGCTGGATGAATCCCAAGCCGGAATTAAGATTGCCGGAAGAAATATCAACAACCTCAGATATGCAGATGACACAACCTTGATGGCAGAAAGTGAGGAGGAATTAAAGAACCATTTAATGAGGGTGAAAGAGGAGAGCGCAAAATATGGTCTGAAGCTCAACATCAAAAAAACGAAGATCATGGCCACTGGGCCCATCACCTCCTGGCAAATAGAAGGGGAAGAAATGGAGGCAGTGAGAGATTTTACCTTCTTGGGCTCCATGATCAGTGCAGATGGTGACAGCAGCCACGAAATTAAAAGACGCCTGCTCCTTGGGAGAAAGGCGATGGGAAACCTAGACAACATCTTAAAAAGCAGAGACATCACCTTGCCAACAAAGGTCCGTATAGTAAAAGCCATGGTTTTCCCAGTAGTGATGTATGGAAGTGAGAGCTGGACCATCAAGAAGGCTGATCGCCGAAGAATTGATGCTTTTGAACTGTGGTGCTGGAGGAGACTCTTGAGAGTCCCATGGACTGCAAGAAGATCAAACGTATCCATTCTTAAGGAAATCAGCCCTGAGTGCTCACTGGAAGGACAGATCCTGAAGCTGAGGCTCCAATACTTTGGCCACCTCCTGAGAAGAGAAGACTCCCTGGAAAAGACCCTGATGTTGGGAAAGATTGAGGGCACAAGGAGAAGGGGACGACAGAGGACGAGATGGTTGGATAGTGTCTTCGAAGCTACCAGCATGAGTTTGACCAAACTGCGGGAGGAAGTGGAAGACAGAAGTGCCTGGCGTGCTCTGGTCCAGGGGGTCATGAAGAGTCGGACACGACTAAACGACTAAACAACAACAACAACTTTACTCAACAACAAAACCAAGCATTTTGAAGCTTGATTATTTTTCTGACTCCCACAACCTTCAATGCCAACATTTTGGTACCATGTTTCTACATGTCCCTGATCCCACACATTACATTTTGACATGCATGCAAAATTTGTCACTACAGTGGCATGATATTTTGAGAACTTAAGTGCAGAATCATGGTTTGCCATGGAGAAGCTGGCCTGTTACAACCATGGAAAATTCACAGAAATCACTGGGTCTCAATCTTTCCTAAAGAAAAAAGTGGTATTTGTGGGAAATTAAAATTACTATAAGCAGAAAAATAGCATTGAAGAGTGAAATGCATCTTGAATTGCCAAAATGCAGTATTTAGAAACAGTAAAGTAGCATGTGGGGGTGGGCAATGGGGGCAGTAGCCCTGGGCACAAAAATATTAGGAGTGCAAAATTTCAACACCCAGTGCTGACTCAATATACCCTAGAGGATGCTCATATTCAAATAGTTTGAATCACCCACAAGTAGAAAACAACAATAACAGTGAGCCTTAGGAATTGAAGGGAAAATGCCTGGAAGGGAAGAAGTCATAATCATAGGAGACTCCCATGCACAGAGCGGTCTGTCCCACTCTCTTACTTTGGCCACTTAAGTAAGAGAGGATGGTGCTAATGTACCCATTGTCTTCCTCCTCTCTCACTGAGCTTTCTTCTGCCTTCAGCCTACTCTGCTCAATAAAAATGCTCTATGACTGAACCTGCTTGGTGATCACACTCCCAGTACCTATAGGCTTCCTGCCACTATGGCAACTGAGCCACATTTTTCCGCCATCTTGTTCTCCCTGTTGGCTAGGCTTGGTTTTGGCAGCACTGCTTATGCAACCTGGACATTATTCTCCCAGAAATCATTGGAGTCTGAAAAAAAGAGGAGTTGTGATCTATGTAAAAGAGAAATGGGCTCCAAAAATGATTTTTAAAGATGAAGAAGGAAGATATTTAGCGGTGGAGATACAAGTACAAGGAGAAAAATTTCTGATAATTGGGATTTACGCACCAAATGAAGGTAAAGCGGAATTCTTTAAAAAACTTCATGAAACTCTGATGGACTATTTGGATTACAATATGATAATTATGGGAGATATGAATGGTGTAGTTTCTACAAATATGGACAAGACACAAAGATTGACACTCACTAAAGAAGGGAGACTCCCTAAGACTTTTTTTGAAATGACCGAGAACATGGACCTAATAGACATTTGGAGAACAAGGAACCCTCTTGAAAGAGAGGGAACCTTTTTCTCCCAAGCACAGATGACCTGGACCAGAATTGATCAAATTTGGATCACTAGTGGAATGGCTCCGAGGATTAAGACGGTAGAGATCTGCCCAAAAACCTGCTCCGACCATAACGCCGTGAAGATGGAAATGAAACTTACAACAACTGGTCAGTTTAGGTGGAGAATGAATGACACCCTGTTTCGAGATAGAGAATTCCACTTGAAGGCCCAAAAAACTTTAAAGGACTATTTCGAAATCAATCTAAGGGGCAATGTGGAAAAAAGAGTGGTCTGGGACGCAAGTAAAGCTGTGATGCGAGGGTTTTTGATTCAACAAAACTCAATAAAGAAGAGAAGGCAGAAGGAGAAAAGAGAAAAATTTTTGGAAAAGATAAAAGAAGGAGAGAGAAAATTAAGGTCAAAACCAAAGTCCCAGGAGATTTTGAGGGAGATTAAATTATATCAAACACAATACATGGAATTGATGAACCAAGAGATAGAGTGGAAAATAAAGCAAATGAGACAAAAGTCATTTGAGTCGGCAGACAAATGTGGCAAGCTTTTGGCATGGCAACTTAAGAAAAGACAGAAATTAAACACAGTTACAAGTTTAGAAGTGGATGGAAGGACTATATCTAAACCAAATGAAATAAGAAACTGTTTCGTGAGTTATTTTAAAAAACTCTATTCTCAAGGAGCACAAAATGAAGAAGATATAGATAAATTCCTTAACAAATATGGATTACAAAAAATCTCCCCTCAAAGTAAGGTGGATTTAAACCAGAGAATATCAGAACAAGAGATAGAGGGTGCCATTCAGGACATGCAATTGGGCAAATCTCCAGGACCAGATGGCTTGACTTCCAGATATTACAAATCGCTAAAGGAATGGTTGATTCAACCGTTAAAGGATGTCTGTAATGAGATCTTAGAGGGAAAAAAGGCACCCGAATCGTGGAAGGAAGCATATATTTCACTCATACCAAAGACAGAGACTGAAAAGACTCAATTGAAGAACTACCGCCCAATCTCGTTACTCAATGTGGATTACAAAATTTTTGCAGACATTTTAGCAAAAAGATTTAAAAGAGTATTGATGGAAAAGATCCACAGAGACCAAGCAGGCTTTCTCCCAAAGAGACACCTCTCAGACAATGTTAGGATTATAATAGACATTTTGGAAAAGTTAGAGGTGAATATAAACACCAAAGCAGTTTTGATATTTGTGGACGCGGAGAAAGCCTTTGACAACATTTCTTGGAGTTTTATGAAAAAGAACCTTCATGGGATGGGGGTAGGACAAGGTTTTGAGAATGGTGTGGGTGCAATATATTCTGAACAAAAAGCTAAGTTGATTGTAAATAATGTGATAACGGAGGAACTTAAGATAGAAAAAGGAACACGACAGGGATGCCCAATTTCCCCATTGCTTTTTATTTCTGTCCTGGAGGTTTTGCTGAATATGATTAGAAATGACCAGCAGGTTAAAGGGGTACAGGTCGGAGCAAAACATTACAAGTTAAGGGCCTTCGCAGATGATTTAGTCCTGACTTTACAAGAGCCATACACTAGTACGAAAAAGGTGTTGGAGATAATCCAACAATTTGGCCAGGTAGCCGGATTTAAGTTGAATAAACAAAAAACTAAAGTCCTAGGGAAAAATTTGACAGATATAGAAAAGAACAAATTTCAAGAAGAGACGGGTTTGACGGCGACTAAGAAGGTGAAATACCTAGGGGTTAACCTAACATCTAAAAATTTGAATTTGTATAAGGACAACTATGAAAAATGTTGGACAGAAATAAAAAAAGATTTAGAAATATGGTCAAACTTGAGATTATCAATGTTAGGCCGAATTGCAGTAATTAAGATGAATGTATTGCCTAGAATGTTATTTTTGTTTCAAACTTTGCAAATACTTGACAAGATGGACTGTTTCAAGAGGTGGCAGAAAGATATCGCGAAATTTGTCTGGCAGGGCAAAAAGCCCAGGATAAAATATAAAATATTAACAGATGCAAAAGAAAGAGGGGGATTTGCCCTGCCGGACTTAAAATTGTACTATGAAGCAGCAGCATTTTGCTGGCTGAAAGAGTGGATGCTCCTCGAGAATACAGATATCTTGGACTTAGAAGGTTTTAATAATGCATTTGGTTGGCATGCATATTTATGGTATGACAAAATTAAAGTGCATAGTGCCTTTAAAAATCACATTGTAAGGAAAGCGCTGTTCAATGTTTGGATGAGATATAAAGACTTGCTGGAAAATAAAACCCCTAGATGGTTGTCACCTTTAGAGGCGAAGGCCCACAAGAAACTCAATATGGAGGTCGGATGGCCAAAGTATTGTGAGATTCTAGAACAAGATGGAGAGAGACTGAAACTAAAGAGCCATGAAAACCTAAAACCCAAAGTACAAGATTGGCTCCACTATTACCAAATAACGGAGGTCTTTAAACAAGACAGGAAAATTGGCTTCCAGGTGGAAAAATCAAAACTTGAGACAGAATTGTTAGAACCCAATACTAAGAATTTGTCAAGAATGTATAACTTGCTGTTAAAATGGAATACACAAGATGAAGTAGTTAAATCAGCCATGATTAAATGGGCACAGGACATCGGTCATAATATAATGTCAGCTGACTGGGAAAGGTTGTGGAACACCGGAATTAAATTTACGGCATGTAGTGCCTTAAAGGAAAATGTAATGAAAATGGTTTACAGGTGGTACATGACCCCAGTCAAGCTGGCAAAAATTTATCACTTGCCCGACAATAAATGTTGGAAATGTAAAGAAACTGAAGGTACCTTTTATCATCTTTGGTGGACGTGCCCGAAGATTAAGGTCTTCTGGGAGATGATATACAATGAAATGAAAAAGGTATTTAAATATACCTTTCTTAAGAAACCAGAGGCCTTTCTCTTGGGCATTGTCGGCCAATTGGTGCTAAAAAAAGATAGAACTTTCTTTATGTATGCAACAACAGCAGCAAGAATATTGATAGCAAAGTATTGGAAGACACAAGATCTACCCACCGTGGAAGAATGGCAGATGAAAGTGATTGACTACATGACTTTGGCGGAAATGACGAGCAGAATTCGAGACCAGGGGAAGGAGACTGCGGAAGAAGATTGGAAGAAATTCAAGATTTATCTTAAGGACCATTATAAACTTGAGGAAGTTTAGAATGTCGAGATTCGATAGAGACAAAGGGTTGCAGTAATATAAGATCAGAATAAGAAAGGACTATAATAAATTAGAGTTGGAAAAAATATGTATAAGTTGCTGTAAAATTTGGACATGAGGATGCAGAAAGGGGAGGTATGGGGAAGTCCGAGGAAAGAAGTTTACGAAATGACATTATGAAACCACACTTCTTTGTTTGTTTGTTTGTTTTTTTGTGTTTGTTTGTTATAAAAACTTTTGTAAAACTAATAAAAAATATTATAAAAAAAAAAAGAAATCATTGGAGTCTGTGTCCTTTGTTCCAGCTGGTGATGAGGGGGTGGCCTTCTGCTTGACCCAGACAGAAGCATCATCCTCAGAGGCAACTATGGGGTTGCAGCACTCATCTCGCTTTCAGGCCGAGGGAGCCAGTGTTAGTCCACAGACAGCTTTCTGGGTCATGTGGCCAGCATGACTAAACCACTTCTGGTACAACGGAACACCGTGGTGGAAACCAGAGTGCACAGAAACACTGTTCCCATCCTATTTATCTCCTGGAACTGGTGTGCTTTTGAAGTGCTAGGTTGGCAGGAGCTGGGGCAGAGCAACAGGAGCTCACCCCGTCACAATGATTAGATCTGCCAACCTTCTGATCAGCAAGCCCAAGAGGCTCCGTGGTTTAGACCACAGTGCCACCAGCGTCAACAATGTACTGGATGAGGAGGAATGGATGCAGTGGGGCAGGGGAAAGAATCAGAGCATTCTGTTTGTTTCACATTTAACTGCATGTAAGGGTCTTTTGTGTCCTGAATAATAAAAGGTCTTATAAATTTTCATACTTACTTAATCAATTTATCCTGTTTTGATTCACATACTAATGACAGATACATTGGAATGATATTCAGAGGCCAACAGGAATGCATTTGAACGCCGAGTGTTGCTCAAACTGTATTAGCATAATTTCATGGGAGAATATGAACTAAAGCAGTTTCTAGTGAACAGCTTGTCAATATTTTATTTGCTGCAGACTTCTCTCCCCGCTCTCTCACCCACCACTCTGTAGGCAGTTCTTTGAAGTTGCAATTGTACAATGCAAAATCGATTTCTGAAGCCTGGACTTTAAATACACTGAAAAGAGAGAAAGTTAATGTGCTTGATGTAGGGAGTTTTCACACAAGAGCAAAAAGTAAACCTCCACTGGATTAATGTAAATTATTGTTAAAAAGTAGGGATGCATCAAACCAGGACTTTAATTCCTGCGCATTTCATTCAGCCTTCCTACATTTTGTTTGTATGTGTGCGTGTATCTTGGCATTCAATGTTTAGGCCAATATTTATCCACAAGAATAGAATAGTCAGACGCAAACCATCGTTGCATATTGCATGTGTATTTTCTGCAAACGGCTCGCCTGGGCATAATGTTCTTCATTCAAAAACACAAAATATCTCTAATAGCAGAATAAAGACCGCTTACCAGGATTCTGACAATGGCAGCTGTTGCAACCCAGCACAAATGCCAGGGAGTTGAGGGAAGGAAGCAGTAGTCCATGGGGTTGGCTGATGTAAAGATTTGTGTAAGGACTTGTGGTATTGCTCACCAAATTTCAAGCTCTGGGAGCAGCGGGGAATCTGCGCACAGCCTGTCCGCTGCTCCCTGAGCTGCTCTTTGGGGCTGGGGGGGGGGGGGGAAGAGCCACGCTCTGTCCCTTCCCCCACCTCCCACAAAAGCACCCAAGAGCCATGCTCCCTTTAAAGAGCCGCACAGAGAGTGTGTGTGTCTCTTGGGGGCTTTTCCCGTCAGTGACAGGCTGCCCTTCTCCCTCCTTGGGGAAAAGCCTGCAAGCACAGCACACACACTCCACGCGGCTCATGAAAGGGAGCGCTGAGCAGAGCCTGGGATGCATGCAGGCTCTGCTCAGCGCTCCCTTTAAATAATATTTTTTTTCTTGAATTCCCCCCTCTAAAAACTAGGTGCGCCTTATGGAGCAGAAAAATACGGTAATACAAGTACACGGATGCTAATAATTGACAGTGTGTAACACTCACTAATGGAGAGGGGCTGTAGCTCTGCCAAAGAAGACCTGCTTTGCATGCCGAAGCTCCCAGTTTTGATCCCAGGCATCTCAAGGTAGGGCTGAGATGAAATCCCACAGAGCCACTCCCAGTTCGCATTGGCTATGTTGAACTGAATGGACCAACAGCCTGACTCAGCATAAAGCAGCTTCCTATGTTTCACCCTGTGGAATGCCCTCCCATCAAACGTCAAGGAGATCAATAGCTATACAACTCTTAGAAGACATCTGAAGGCAGCCCTGTACAGGGATGCTTTTAACGTTTGATGCTTTATTATGCTTTGATATATGTTTGGAAGCTGCCCAGTGTGGCTGGGGCAACCCAGTCCGATGGGTGGGGTACAAATAATAAAATTATTATTCATTATAAGTGGAAGATCTTTTTTAAAACGGAAAAGCACTTTGAGAGATTAACTTTTCTTTCCTTGCCTTTGTATGAAACTAACTAAGAGAGTAACTGTCAGGGGTTCAGGAGCAGAGGCGAGGGCAAGGGAGGAAACAGAGAGCGAGGGGGAGGAGGCAGAAGAAAAGATGAGTGATGACGACGACCCGAGATCTCCGAGTCTTTCCAGTGAATCAGAAGATTCACAAAAAGGAGCACCAGTGGCCAGGGCAAGGGGGGAGACTAGGGGGACACCCCAGGAAGATAGAGCCAGAGGGGACTCAGAGGGGAGCAGTTGGAAATCGGGACCAGCGTCACCGCCAGAGAGCAGGGATGAGGAAGGGCGCCAGGGATCAAGCGCTGGCAGCTCACAACAGGAGGGAGGGCACGAGTCAGGAGTGGCCACACCTCCATCGGGGAGCGAAGAGACGGTTAGACGGAAAGTGGAAGGTTGGGCGCGCGCGCCAAGTTCAAATGCACAGGAAGGTGGCGCAGTAGGCAGCCCGGAAAGGGAGCCAGGTCCTAAAGCCCGGCGCAAGGAGGCAGAAGGGTCCGGGGGGTCAGCGTCAGAAGAATCCCGGAAGGAAGAGACCCCGGGGGGCAGAGGGACCCAGAGGAGAACTGTCAGGCGGAAAAGGTGGAGCAGGGCTAGGATATTAAGTTGGTGCACAAGGGGCGGAGACTCAGACGGAGCTTCGCCGATCTAAGCATAAGACGTAGGGTTGCGCGCAGCAGCTTGAGAATGGAGACTGTAACTCAATAAAGACTTTTATTTAATGATCGCTGGCTGGCGTGATCCTCTGTGAGCTAGGATCTGGAAGCAACCCTGACAGTAACCTACATGAATATGTAGCAGAGACTGGCCCTGAGGAGTGGTTTGAGAGTGGAAGTTGTCAGAGAGGAAGGAGGATGCAAAGGGAGTAGCTCAACCAGCTCCTGGCTTTCTCTTAAATAATGAATTTTCAAAACAAATAAAAATGCAGTTCATTTTAAGGCGGTGGTGGTGGGGAGTTGACAATAAGAAAAATGTAGCAGGAGAAAGCCATCTGCTGATGATGCTAAAGGTTCCATGTATACAGTCCCTTGAGTACTTTTAGCCAAAGAGAAAGTTACAACTGTGTTTGTGGCAAAGTACAAAAATAGCTTTGTTTCATTTGCCACCTCTATCCGTCCATGTCTTGGGTAATATATGAATTTGCTATGACAGCCATGAATAATTTAGAAATTGTTCTTGCCTGTCCTATGCCTAGTTTAGTCTGGATGCATAGAACATTTAATATTTCATGCCAGGAGCCTTTTTTATGCATACCAGCCCCCCCCCTCACCTCATTTCTATGAGCTAAATAGCTCCAGGGAAACTTTAGATGACCCTCCCTTCCTTTTGTTGTCCTCCATTAAACAGAATATTTTAAAAGAGGGTTTGGGATGCATTAACATTATTTATTTAACATCTTAATTACTTTGTTTCAGCTTTCTAATGATTTCAGATCAGGTATTGAGTTTGTCGCAAGACCTCTGGAGGGTTTTCAGCGTGGAGAAAAAATGTGGGGGGAAAGATCCTAGGGAAATACAGTTTTGGGGATTATGTTTTTAAAATGTGTAGTGATCTCCTGCTAGTACCTTTAAACTCATGGAAGGGATTTTCATCCAGCAGAGATCTCTTCTGAGTGAAGTGGAGAACAAGTCCTGCGGAGAGTTGCCCTCTTCCAAAACAGGGTGTAAAGTTGCTATAGTGGTGGGAAGGAGCCAACAAAAATGGCTTCCCCTCTCCCACTAGTGCAGGTCTCATTTAACTAAACAAATAAAAACCCACCCTGCCATGAGCATAAGAGTATTGGCTGAATGCCACCTGTGGCAAGGTCTCGATGTTCGCCATCTCAGGAATGAAGTTTGCTCATCATTTTTGGCTGCACTCATATGAGCAAAACAAGCAACACTAAAATGCTTTGGCACGAGAAGAGAAGTTAAGCCATAAACTGGAGTTAAGAACATTCATCCTGATTTCTGTTGCGCTGGGAGAGCCCGTTAAGTGCAGATTCTGCTTTCCAGCCACTGTTAGCTCAAGGCTGTCATTTGAAGTTCAGTCCCCAGAAGCCCCGAGTTCAGCTGCAGTTCATATTCTGCTGTTTCATTGGAGGCAGAAACTTGCATGCTCAAGAGATGGGGTTCCAATTCCTCTCCTATGGTTGACCTAGATGTCATTTAGTTTCTGCTGCCGTGAATTCATTGGAAATCTCTGAACAGGTGGAATTCAATTCTTGTCCCTCAAGAGGGGAAAGACCCACTCTTCTCCACAGGCTGACTTATCTCACAACTGTAAATATAATGAAGGAAAGTGACCAGAGTTGGAAGAAACTATCCTGCTATTAATCTATGCACCATTCAAGAAGCCCAAATTTGAGCAAACTTAGTATTTTGTTTGGTGAGCGTGTTCCAGAACCTCCAAGAATCCCTATTTTCAAGAAGCTGTCCCACTTTCTGATTTGATCCTGGAATGTCCCACTTTTCTTTTGGACATGCATGTCTTCCTTGGAGAAATGTTGGAGAATATGAAGTTATCAAACCAATGAGATAAGTAACTATACAACCTTTAGAAGACATCTGTATAGGGAAGTTTTTTAACGTTCTGAGTAAAAATTAGTTAAATAGCACTCTCAATGGGTTTCCACCTTCAAGTTTTAAAATAAATATCCACAGATTAGATCCATCCAGATTAATGATTTTTTGTTAGTAATGTCCTTTAATTTCAGTCAGTTTACTCTTGAGTAGAACTAACATTTGATGCTTGAGAAAGAAGTTATTCGGAAAAATAAAGAATGGAAGAAGTTTGTCAAAAATGCTTGTTGAGTCCTGTAGTATGCAGAAGGAAGTTGCTTTGTTTGCTAATTGACCTGAAGCTAAGATAATTAAAATTTCAAGACAGCCAGATTGGATGGGGGCAGTGGAGACATGTAAAATGTCTCCATATGATGTGTGTTTTCAGTTATCATTCTGATCCTAAACATGCTTATTTAGAAGTTAGACAGACTGATTTCAGTAAGATTTACTTCACAATAAAGTGTTTTAGAATTTTCATCTTCATGAAAATTCTAATTAAAAATTTAAATTCTATTTTGAATTTAGCCATTGCCCCTTGATCCAATAGTCTTTTATTTTTATTTCTGCAGAGAAAATAATAATGGGCAACCTTCCTTGGCTGACTTTTTGAAGAGGTCTTGTGCAGGTGCTAGTGTTTGTTCTTTTCACAGTTAACTGGTGAAAATGCAGCAGAAGTGATGGAAAGTTTGAACCATTGAAGGCCATGGTACCTATCTTCCAACTCCACATCCCCATGGTATGGTGGCATGATGTTCCACTAAGCCCAATTGCATGGTGGTGCTGTTGTGGGACTTGACATATTTCCGCAGGGCCTGCAAGACAGAGCTGTTCTGCCTGGCCTTTGGTTTGGATTCAGTCTGACCCTTACATTTCCCTCCCCTTATGGTTTTGATTTATGGGCTACTACTAAAATGAGGCTGCATTTTAAATTGTATTTTAATTAACTTTTTTCCACTTTCCTATTATGTTTTATTGTAATTTTCTTGGTGTTAGCCGCTCTGGGCCGAGTTCTGGCCAGGGAGGGCGGGGTATAAATAAAAAGTTGTTGTTGTTAAACACCAACATAGTAAGACTACACTCATCCACAATGTAATAATGTATGAAGATTCCAACCTGGCATGCATTGCGAAGACCTGGGTTTGGGAGATGGATGAAGCAAGTGTTACCAGCTCTGCCCCACTGGGCTGGTTATAGGGGAGGAAAGTTGCTGCAGTTCATCAGAGTTCACTATCCCTTACTGAGAAATTTCTCTGCCTTGGAGTGGGACTACATTTCCAACTACCTTGCCCTTAGCTCAGAAATACACTGGGACCCAGTGCAGCGCTTTTACCATAAGTGCAATATGTTAACACAGAACTACTGGGCCACAGCATTCTTGACTACCTGCTATATCCAAACCACCGTCAAGGGTAGCCCCATGTAGCTGATATAGCAGCTGATGCTGGAAGAAAAGGCCTGGCCCCTGAGGACACCTGTGCCTCCATGGACATCAATGGATCTAGGAGCCCTACCCATCTGTGCATCTGCTCCTTCAGGGAGAGGGCATCCTCATCTACTTACCTGTGTGTTGCTGCTGCTGCTGTTGTTATTAATGGTAGCAATTTCTCTGCTTCCCTTTGGACCACATCAGCAAGGCCAAGAGGGGAGGGAGTCTTGTCACCTGGGCAGCCCAGGACCTCCATACATACTGTCCAGGCTTGCACCCAAAGGAGGTCACTTAGATGCTGATAATGCCGTGGTTGACCTCACCCTCCATTGCATGAGACAGACAGATGCCAAACACTGTAGGACTATTCCTGAAAATATGTATGACCGGAAAGCTTGTTTCCAATTAAAACGTTATTGCTTACAGCGTTTCTTGCTGGAACTACTGGGGAATAAAGTGAAACTCACCATAACAGGAAGGTTTCTTTTACATTAAAAAACAACAACAGATTTTACTAATGGGGAATACTAACAAAATGTTTTCTTAAAAGAAGGAAGAAAGATAATTAGGAGCCTTGTATGTTATTCTGAAAACTGTAAGAAGTTTTATTTCTTTTGAAGAATCGGACCCGCTTCTTCTCCCAATTAAAACCAAACCCTGTGTTACTGCTTTCTGGACACATAAATCCCTTCCATGTGTTCCTCCCACCACACAAATAACTGTCAATGCGTGTGCGAGGATTATTTTGTTATGCATAAACAGTTCTTCACAGAACTCTCTATTATTTATCACATTAAGTCCTCCCTGAGCTGTGCCATGCCTACACTTGCAGTAAACTCTCTGATCTTCGCAGTACAACAACAGATTTCTACATAGTCATCTCCCCAAATGGCAACTTGCACTAGTTCTGGAGCTGATTAATGGAAAGGAAATAAAGAGACCTTCAGAAGAATCTCTTAGTAGTAGAAGAGTGTAAAGAAAAACAAAACACTCATGTTTGCCTACAACATTTTCATGTACCCTAAAATCATCCTAGGAAGAGTAAAGGGCAATCCATGGTCTGATGAACAGGAAAGCTTATTTTTTTTGCCCAGGGACAGCTTGAGGTTACAGGGGGTCCCTTGGCAAAGTTTTGTTTGGTGAACCACCTATTTTGCTAATTGGCCCTGGCAGGCTTAACCTGGCTGTGGTGGCAGAACTCCAAGTACCACTGCGTGCCTGGACTTAGCCCCTTTGAATTTCCCCACAATGCACCGGAGTGATGCTAGGTCAGGGACATTGTGGGAAATTAAAAGGGTAGCTAGATCCAGATGGCTTTTGCTACTTCAAGTACTAAGCCAAAAAGGAGTGGGGAGCTACAGCAGCCATCACTAGTGGGTTTTGCCAGGGTGCCTCTGGTAATATCTAGGTCGGAGTGGAGAAGACTCCCACTGACTGTATTGGCTGCCACATCCCAAAGTAGTTAGAAGCACCAGTTGTGTGAGATCTTTCCTTTCAGTTTTTCCTCATGCTATGCTTGAGGGAGACAATAATTGCCTTCATTCGCCCTCATGGCAGAGCAATAGTGCCTTACTGTTTTTTAGCTGGAGGGAGGGAGGTGTGGCTTTGAAGCATGGGTAGGCAAACTAAAGTCCGGGACCCGGATTCAGCCTAATTGCCTTCTCAATCCGGCCCTCGGACAGTCTGGGAATCAGTGTGCTTTTACACGAGTAAAATGTATCCTTTTATTTAAAATGCATCTCTGGGTTATTTGTGTGGCATAGGAATTCATTCATTTTTATTTTTATTTTCAAATATAGTCCAACACCCCACAAGGTCTGAGGGACTGTGGACCGGCCCCCTGCTGAAAAAGTTTGCTGACTCCTGCCTTGAAGACTGGCAACCACCAAAGTCCCTGGTGGGCTTTTGACCACACCATACCTCATTAAGAAGCAAACAAGTATCTATTTGTGGTTCATACTAATGAACTTGCAGCCTCTATGGTTTTGATGGACAGGACAGGAATGTGTGGATGCAATAAAATGTTTGGATACTTTTTCTTCTTTTTTTGCCGCCACACCAGTGAAGGCTATTTAGGTTAGATTCAAGTGTGACCTATACATACCAATGTTATTTTTCAAAGATCCATACATTGGAGGTAGCCACATCGTGGAAAGCATCCTTGCATACATTGAAGCCATATGGAAGCAGAGTGTGGGAATCGTAAAAAGAGCGCGTTATGATGATAGTGGTTCTGCTAACAAAAAAACCCCACCCTACCACCTCTTGGCGAGTAATGAGCCTGAAGCAGCTGGTCTACCAAAGTGCACAGACTTCCAGATGGCGGCCTTGATGGTTTTATTGGGCAATTAAGAACTGAATGCTTATGTGAGAGGCCAATGGGAGGCATTGCTTTGAATGAGGGGAAGACCCCAAACCTCCAAGGGAAGACCAGTTTCAAAAATAGTTACGTTTGAGTAAGAAGTTTCTGTAATTGCAACCCAAATGGAAAATAAAAAGGAAAAACCTTTTAAAAACAGGAAAACCTTGATGTTATTCATATAAAATAGAAAATAGAAAATAGAAAATATAATGTGTAAGCACCCCAGCTCACATCTATTATTAGATGTATTTCAGAAATCCATTAATTAATTGTTATTATTATTAATAATAATCAGTACTTTTTTGGGGGGGGGACTCAAGGATACCCACAAATGTTAAAAGTCTGGCAATTACTGTAATAAGTTCATGGTGAGTCCCGCCACAAAATTCTTTTCATAAAGTAAAACATTGATGATAATAATAATACAATTATTGTTGCTCACTTAAATCTCTCTCTTACCTAATCTTTTATTATTATTATTATTATTATTATTATTATTATTATTATTATTATTATTATTATCATCATTAATACCCCACCCATTGGGCTGTGTTTCCCCAGCCACTCTGGGCACCTTACAGCATATATAAAACATAGTACAGTAAAATAACAAACACTAAACTGAGAAGGCCTTCTGCCTGGTTCCCTGGAACTTGGCTTCTCACAGTGAGGGAACTGCCAGAAGACTCTCAGAGCTGGACCTCAGTGTCCAGGCTGAACGATGGGGGTGGAGATGCTCCTTCAGGTATACTGGGCTGAGGCCATTTAGGGCTTTAAAGGTCAGCACCAGCACTTTGAATTGTGCTCATAAATGTACTGGAAACATGAATTTGCAGAGATCAATGGGTAGTATTCAACCACATTGTACTCAAGGAAGTTGACTTAAATTAATGTGCATGGCTAAGTTCAGTGGATCTACCTAGAGTACAGCTTAGCTGAATACCACCCAATGTCCTCAAGCAATCCTAGACTTAGGTAGTGATTTGCATCACAAAGCGTGTTCTCCATAACCAGAGAGCACGGGTTGCGGTTGGGGAAACATGCCACCTTGCCATGACTAGGCAGATTTGAGAAAATCCAAGCCTGTTAAAGGGTTAATATTGGGTTGCTGGGGAGTTCTGTATGTTGCTAAATTCAGAGGAGGGGTAGAGTCTATAAATATAGGGAGCCAGGGGTTGGACTTCCTCTTGGCCGTTTTGCTTTCGGATCACATGGAGCACTTGGACAATCTTCTCATTGTCTGGTTACATTCCTTTATTTCTTTATTTTCCCCTTCTTTTTAATCCTCTCTAGTCCCTTAAATAATTTAATTCCCCCCTTTTCCTGTTCAATTTCCCACCCCACCCCTTACCCTGCCCTGTGGGAAGATTCTCCCTGTATCTGTGGCTTGCCTTTCCCAATAGGGAGAGAGCCCCCGTTAGGGGCTTTCTTTTGCAAAAAGGTTTCCCCCATTTCTCTTGTTGAAATTGTGGGGCTAGTCAGGGCTGTTCCCAGCTTAGCTGGTATCACTTTCGTTTATAGTATCCCCGAAGGTTGGCTTTATGGCTCCCTGTGCCTCCAAGGACTATGAGCACTCTGTATATGCTCTTGAACTATGCTGTTTCTGAACAAGTTTATTTTCTTTAAGTTTGTTTTGCCCTGATAGTGGCGACTGCCATTTTAGAGATGCGCCATTGTGGCTTAGTGGCTAAAGTGCAGGACTAGGACCTGGGAGACAGGGTTCATATACCCCTCTTAGCCATTGTTATAACAAAACAAACCAAACTGCTCCTTAGGGGCTATTCTGTTGCTGGGTAGTTCGGCCCATTTGTGAAAAAAGAACTTTGGGTTTCTTGAAGGGGTGCTTCCCTCTAAAAGGGCAAGCAGGGGTACCTGGACAAGCTGCGGGCTACCTCAACTCTGCTATTTCACTGGAAACATTTATGCCTGGCCTAGCAGGTGATCCTAGGGCTTTGCCCTATAATTCAATGGCCTGGAAGTGTTTCTGGCCTCAATAGTGTCCCCATGTGGTCCATGAAGCATTGGTTTCACTGGGTCAGCGGATAGTGCCAGTAATGCCTAGGTTGCAGGATTGGTCCCTGTATGGGACAGCTGCATGCTCCCCAATTGCTTAACCTGGACACTTAAGTCCTTTTGGTGGTTACCTCACTGCGAGGGATGTAACGGGCGCCATGTTTGCAATATGCAACTGGGAGAAAGCACCTTTGCGTGCCCGCATTGCAGTTTGCTCTGTGTGTTGCAGAGCACGGCGCTGCACGGGCTGCAATTGCATTGCATTGCTAGGAGATTTGCAGTTGCATTGCACGGAGGGTGTGTGCATTGCATGGAGTGTGTAGTTGCATTGCACGGAGTTTGTTGTTGCATTGAACAGAGGGTGTGCAGTGCACGGAGTGTGTAGTTGCATTGCATGGAGTGTAGTTGCATTGCATGAAGGGCGTGTGCATTGCATGGAGGGTGTAGTTCTATTGCACAGAGTGTGTTGTTGTTGTTTTTTGCATTGCACGGAGTGTGTGTGCATTGCACAGAGTATGTAGTTGCATTGAACAGAGGGTGTGCAGTGCACGGAGTGTGTAGTTGCATTGCATGGAGTGTAGTTCATTGCACGAAGGGTGTGCATTGCAGGGAGTGTGTTTTGCATTGCACGGGGTGTGTAGTTGCAGTGCACGGAGGGTTTGTGTGTGCATTGCACGGAGTGTGTAGTTGCATTGCACAGAGCGTGCTTTTTGCATTGCACGGAGTGTGTAGTTGCATTGCATGGAGAGTGTGTGCTCTGCACGGAGTGTGTTTTTTGCATTGCACAGAGTGTGTGTCTGAAAAGGAAGCTGGCTTGGCGGCAGCTTGGTTGGGACTTCTTTAGGGGTTCTGGCCAGCGTCGGCCCTGTAAATTTACATATCATGATGGCAGCACAAGATGCCCCCTGCCCAAGCGGGGGCTGGAAGCTGGCAAGCAATAGCTCAATACCTTTTGCCCATAGTCCCATTTTATTTAGGGATCCAGTTGGATATCGTTGCTAAAACATACCACTTGGCTATGGAGAAGCTGTCTGCCTTGAAGGAAGTTAATTTGTAATACTTCCTCTGTAGCAAGTGATGCTTCACCAGATCCGATCTTGCTGGGTCACTTAACTAATCTTCCCACTAGGCCAGGCTGCCTAGATTTCACCCCTCCCATATCCAAGAATCTCCTGAGGAGTCTGCTGATTCTCCAGAGAGGAGGAGGCGTGTTCTGGTCTCTACTTATTCTGCTCCAGCACCAAGTCAGTCAGTCAGTCAGTGTCGGAGAGGGAGAGAGACTGAGTCTTAGAGATCATGTGTAGAGATAAGGTTGCTGCTAAGGGCAGCTGCAGACACTCAGTGCAGTGCAGCATTTATTTATACTTAGACCTATTAAGCTCTGTATATAGTTTGTATAGTTGTAGATAGAATAAAGAAGATATTCTACAGAGCTGCTCTCCGAGTTGTTTATATACTCTGCTAGACTCTGCTGTGTGACGACTGTCTTTTTGTGGGAGTGAATCCGGTGCTCACAACTCTTAAGCTGTGAGTCCACAGCACTTTGACCTGTCCCTGTGCAGAAGGTGGTCTCTGGAAGTGCTACCCAGCTCGCCTAGCCCAGTTGGGGCTGAAGTGGATGAGTCCAGTTGGTGGCACTGGCTCAAGGGCGATGCTGACAGAGGTCCCCTTACCTTTGTGTATGCCTACCAAGTGTGGTGAAGGCAGATATCAGGCGATGGTAGCAATTCCTGAATGTATGCAATAGTAGTTCGCCATGGCAGGATACCTTGAACCCGCTCAGGGATTTTCAGGTTCATGCTGGTGCTGCTGGATCTTTGCCCTTTGGTTTTTATTTCAAGGGCTGCTGGTGTGCAAAGCTATGGCCTCAAGCCTGGTGTGGTGAGGCAATCATGTGACATAACTTTTCTTGAGTTTTCCCCATTGTAGTAGCAGTTCACATGTGGCCCGAGGAGTTCAGTGACCATCAGATCTGCTTTTGGTCTGATAACCAGGTAGTGGTGAGCGTCTTGGCAAAACAGTCCTCATGCTGTAGCACAGTCTCCGCTCCTCCGCTCATGCTTTCGAGCTGCGCCACTTAAGGTTTAATATTGTGCTTTCTACTCTCCAAATTACGCTGACACTATCCGATTTTCAGATGAAGCGCTTCAGATCTTGGGCTCCAGACTCAGCTATTGCCAGACTTTTCCAGACCTGTGGCATTTTGACAACAATTAGTAATTTCAGAGAGCGGCAGCTTCCGTTTCCCCTTCTGCTTTTACCTCTTATGGGAAGGCCTGGATGGATTTCTTAGCCTTAAGCTGGCAGTTCTCGGCCATTCAGGAAAATTGGCCCCCATCCTCTGAGCAGATCCTGCAGTATTTGGTCCACCTGCTGCAGATTGGGCATGCGGTTATAACTATCCGAATTCAGTCCGCTGCAATGTCTGTTACATTGAAGCTTTATTTTTCAGAGACCCTTGTATAAAGTTTGCAGTGCGCAGGGCCTTGGAAGGTTGGAATAGGCTCCAACCTCATAGGACAGTGGGCAGGAAGTCGGTCAATTTTTACCTATGCAGTATCTGCAACAAGTTAAAACTTGTCTGCGGGTTAAAGATCAAGGTGAGACTCCTTTCAGTAGTCCACTGCATTTTCGCACTGAGGGTTGGGAAAATGGTTGTTGGAGCCAGCACGGGGCTGAGAGTCTGGAGGCTTATTGCTTCAGGACTTTTCCTTATCCTTTGGAGCTTGTCATTAGAGTTGGTAACTCTAAAACAGACTTAGTGGGCAGGAGTGCCATAATCAGGCTTCCCGCCACAGGTGAGGAGGGCCCTTGCCCCGTTATGGATAACAGAATATTTGGCTTTTTATTCCCTGGGGGCTGGCCCACTCCTAGTGCATGAAAATGGGTTCCCGTTAGCCCGGCATCAATGTGCTTACGTCGTGCACCAGTTATTACAGCCTGCGGCTTGCTTACCGCTGAACACTCCTCATTCCTTACGATTGGGTGCTGCTGCAAAGGCTGCACACTGGGGGCCTGCCAGTAGACAGGATTGTGAATACGGGTCATTGGAAGTCTGACGCTGACAAGGGTTATATCAGGAAGTGTCACAATGATGTCTGTGCTGATGCTTGTCTGTTATTTCCTTTTTTCATAGGAGCAGCTGTGCACATTTGAGCCACAGCATTGTACGTTTTATTCCTGGGGTGTCTAACGAAATTGCTGATGCTCTGTCCCGTTTTCAGATGGAGCGGTTCAGACTTCTGGTTCCAGAGGCACGGATACGTCTGGAATATTTCCCGGATCATCTCTGGAACCTTGGCAGCAATTAGTTTTGCAGGGAGTAGCGGCTTCGGTTTCCCCTTCTACCCTTAGATCTTACAAAAAGGCTTGGACCGATTTTTTGACATTTTCGCGCCAGACAACCTCTAATTTAGAAGGTGTTCCCCCCACCTCCTCGCAGGTGTTGAGTTATTTAGCACATTTATTTCAATTGGGGTGGGCAGCAAGAACTATTAAGATACAGGTGGCTGCCATTGCCTTTTTCTGTAAGACATTTTATGATAAGGACCCATGTGCGAGGTTTATTGTGCGCAGGGCCCTCGAAGGCTGGGGCAGACTTCGTCCATCCCAGCCAGCCTCTCGGTGCCCCATTTCCTTTGATTTGTTGAGCAGGATGCGCAAGAGGCTGAGGGTGGTGTGCTGGTCGGGGTACGAGGCTCGCCTTTTCTCGGCTGCCTTTTCTATTGCCTTTTTTGGAGCTATGAGAGTGGGTGAACTGGTATTTGAAGACAACAGAGATGGTCGTTCCAGGGGCCTTTTGCTCAGGGATGTGCAGCTAACCCCCGCAGAATTGAGAGTCACAGTCAGAACTTCTAAGACTGATCAGAAGGGTAGCGGTGCCGTCATTCGTCTCCCTGCTACGGGAGAGGCAGGCCCTTGCCCTGTGAAGGATGTCAGTAAGTACTTAGCAGTACGCGTCACGGGTGATGGGCCTCTGCTTAGACATGAAAATGGGTCGCCCCTAACGAGACGCCAGTTTGCACAGGTGATGCGTAAAGCGATTCTCGCTTGTGACGGCACGTCAGATGGTTTCGCCCCTCACTCCTTTAGGATTGGGGCTGCAACAACGGCTGCTCATTGGGGTTTGTTGGCCGCCAGGATAAAGGATTTGGGGCGCTGGAAGTCGAATGCCTTTCGGGGCTATGTTCGTTAGTACTCTCGGACTCTTATACTGTTTGTTTTTGTTTATCTCAGGTCTGGCGGCTGTTCGCATCTGGTTGGTGGGGCACAGCATCATCCATTGGGCTGGTGTCGCAGCACGGCAGTCCAGGCTGGGTCCAGGTCTCGGCTTCCCTCCACATGTGCAGCTGTCGTGGCTGTCCAGGCAGGGAATGCGCTGGTCTGAGTTCCTGCCAAGGATTCGGAGGCAGTTGCTCTTGGAAGGGCCGCCCACGGCTATCGTGGTGCAGCTGGGTGAGAACGACCTGGTATCCGTGGACTGTCTTTCACTTCGTGCTGCAATTTTGAGTGACTTGGAGATGCTGCGAACATTGGTGCCGTCAGCTAAGATATTTTGGTCTAAGCTATTGCAACGCCGCATTTGGTTGGGCAGTCGTTGCCCGGCAGCCACAGAAAGGGCCAGGAAACGCATCAATTCTGCGGTGGCTAAGAAGATTTTTGAGTTGGATGGTGATGTGATTTCCCATCCGGCGATACTGTTTCAAGCTACGCCCCTTTTTAGGGCTGATGGGGTGCATCTTTCTGCCTCTGGGAACGAGGCTTGGCTAGGTGCAGTGGTGGCTAAGCTAAGG
Source organism: Podarcis vaucheri (assembly GCF_965113315.1). Lineage (NCBI taxonomy): Eukaryota > Metazoa > Chordata > Lepidosauria > Squamata > Lacertidae > Podarcis > Podarcis vaucheri. The sequence continues at coordinate 27,467 of NW_028118744.1, read as the reverse complement.
GCTTGGCTGGGGCTGTGAGTGGTTTGGCGGTGAGCTTGAGGCTCCATGGCGGTTAGGCATTGGTTAAGGTGGTTCTTGGAGGGGTAAGTGCCTACCCCTCCAAATGATGCGAAGGGAATTCCGTTAAAGGAATCCAGGGGCTTGCCATTCTTTTCGTCCTTGTCCCTGGCATCGGACTTGGGCCGTGCAAGCCCCAAAGGAACATGAGGGTGAGTAGTGAGGGACTGATGCCCAGCTTCATTTGCTCACCCAATACTTGTTTCCCACTAAGGCTTCCGCTGGTGTCCGGAATGCCTCTGGCTTCCGCTGGTGTCCGGAATGCCAGCTCTGTCCCTGAGGGCATGGACAGATAGTCATAACCAGTGCCTAAGCAACCACTCACATATTTTGTATTTAAATAAAGTTGTGGCCAAAATTATGCCAAAAACCCAAACAAAAATTGATGTGTGAAGTGTGAATTATTGGGGGGTGGCAACTGTGGGACTCAACACGCAAAGCGTGTTCTCCATAACCAGAGAGCACGGGTTGCGGTTGGGGAAACATGCCACCTTGCCATGACTAGGCAGATTTGAGAAAATCCAAGCCTGTTAAAGGGTTAATATTGGGTTGCTGGGGAGTTCTGTATGTTGCTAAATTCAGAGGAGGGGTAGAGTCTATAAATATAGGGAGCCAGGGGTTGGACTTCCTCTTGGCCGTTTTGCTTTCGGATCACCCGCCCTCCCTCCCTTTAATAGGAGGTTTTCCTGATCGCTTGACCTTGCTATTGCCTGTCATGGTGTCGTCCGCCTTGGTGCGGGGGCACAGTAGGAATTTTGCCATTGGCTGATTGGCTGGTGCCATTGGTTTTCGCCTACTGCGTAGCAAATCGTCACAACTTGTAAGGTTGGCGGTTAGGCATTGGTTAAGGTGGTTCTTGGAGGGGTAAGTGCCTACCCCTCCAAATGATGCGAAGGGAATTCCGTTAAAGGAATCCAGGGGCTTGCCATTCTTTTCGTCCTTGTCCCTGGCATCGGACTTGGGCCGTGCAAGCCCCAAAGGAACATGAGGGTGAGTAGTGAGGGACTGATGCCCAGCTTCATTTGCTCACCCAATACTTGTTTCCCACTAAGGCTTCCGCTGGTGTCCGGAATGCCTCTGGCTTCCGCTGGTGTCCGGAATGCCAGCTCTGTCCCTGAGGGCATGGACAGATAGTCATAACCAGTGCCTAAGCAACCACTCACATATTTTGTATTTAAATAAAGTTGTGGCCAAAATTATGCCAAAAACCCAAACAAAAATTGATGTGTGAAGTGTGAATTATTGGGGGGTGGCAACTGTGGGACTCAACACGCAAATGTCTCACCATTGCACTCCAAAGTAATTAGTGGCAAGGTGGTCAGCATTAGATTAAAAGCAGTCTTCTCTTTATAAGGGCTGCAGAAGTCCTATTGTAGCAAAGTGAAGTTGTGTGTTCAGACCCAAAGACCTCCCTAAATAAATTCACACTTGACTCAAATTTTAGTTTGGTTTTTGGCAGAATTTAGGCCACAACTTTATTGATTACAGAAAGTGATTGGTTGCATAGGCTCTGGTTTGACTGGTTGCAGGTAGCACTGACCCAGAGTTCCAGCATAGGTCAGCCAAGGGTGTACAGTGGTGCCTCGCAAGACGAATGCCTCGCAAGATAAAAAACTCGCTAGACGAAAGGGTTTTTTGTTTTTTGAGCTGCTTCGCAAGACGATTTTCCCTATGGGCTTGCTTCGCAAGACGGAAACGTCTTGCAAGTTTGTTTCCTTTTTCTTAACACTGTTAATACAGTTGCGACTTGACTTCGAGGAGAACGCGGTGTGGTAGCCTTTTTTGAGAGTTTTAAAGACTTTGGTGATTTTTGAAGCTTTTCCAAAACTTTCCCAACACCGTGCTTCGCAAGACGAAAAAAATCGCAAGATGACAAAACTCGCGGAACGAATTAATTTCGTCTTGCGAGGCACCACTGTACACCTGGATAAGCAGAAAGCCGGAAACGGGCTAACAACAACACCCAAATGTCCCCCTGGACTCAGGCACGGGCACAACCCACTCTCAGGTGTTGACCAAGCCACCGGGTCCCTGGATTCCTTTAACAGAATACCCTTCACATAGGGATGGCAAGAGCGTTCCCCCATCCCTATCACCTGAACCAGAGCCTATCCGCAACCTTACAAGTTGTGACAATTTGCTATGTGGCAGGTGAAACCCAAATGGCAATAGCCAATCAGCCAAGTGGGGAAAATTCCTGCCGTGCCCCTGTCCCAATGGCAGACGACACATGATGGCATAGCAAGGTCAAGCGCACAAAACCTAAAATTAGGGAGAGGTGGGCAGGTGTTCCAAATGCACACGCCAAAAGAGGAAGCTCTGGGTCACATGCATGGGCATAAATAGGTCCCTCAAATCATTTGGACTGCACCCCATTGGCCAGATTGAACCCAACATCGAGGGACCTACCAATAGGGTGTTGTGACTGACAAATCTTACCCATCCACAACACGGGATCGGTCTCCAGGTCTCACCACAACACCCTCTTTGAGGGAGGACATGATTAGTTTTAAAATTACAGGCCCTTCCACCTCGAGAAGCTAGGAACCACTACTCATGTTACCAAGCACCAAAACTTTTTCTTTCTTTCTTTTTTTGCTTTTCACGTGCATAGGTCTGCAGTGTCGTAAATATTTAGATTTGGTACTTGGCACTATTCAAATTTCAAGCAGTGATGTATTTCTGAGATATGTAGGTCCATTAAGAGAGTGCTGCATGTCACTTGCAAAACTTTACCAGATTAAATAAAAAATGCTATGTACTGAAAACAGGAATAAACAAGTCTTCTATCAATGGGCTACACTGCTAATTAAGCCTGTATCTAAAGCATTTTTTTTCAAGGGACTGAGTTAGAGCTGCAGCAAATTGCTGTGATCTTTTGCTCCCAGAGCAAAGAGCCACTTTTTTTTGGTTAGAAGCAATAGGCGGTCACATAGGGGTGTATTAGCAACAGAACGAACAGAACAGAAGAGAACAGAACATGAACAATCAGGCACTTGGTGCTCCAGGTGTTTCAAGGATGTAGGGCTCAAGTATGTAGAGTTGCTTTTTTAAGGGAGACCCAGTGGTTTTTTTCTTTAAAAATGTTTAGGGGTACTCTCATTTTCCTACTCATATTGAAATTCTGCCCCTCAATGAGGCCAAACTTAGATTCACAAAATGTTTAGGGGTATACGTACCCCTGTGTCCCCCAGAAAAAAGCACTGGGAAGACTTCGGTTTTTTCAAGCTTTCTGGGGGAAACCTAACCCCAAAATAGTGGTTTTAAGCTGTTTCAGCTGCTTTTTCCACCACATTGCCATACACCCAGGTTTTCCCTGACATTTTGCCAATTCAGCAAAATTCTGCCCCCCCACCCCGACACCATTTTTACACCAGAAAGCCAGGACATGTCAGGAATTTTCCTGACATATAGCAAGCCTACAAGTATGCCAAACAGAATGTCCAATCTCATATTTTGAATGGGAAATCAACGGCAACAGCCAAATTTCATTTGTGTGTGTACTTTTTTTTTGGGGGGGGGGGTTCAAAAGAAGCAAAAAAAGCATAGGACAGGGAGCTCTTATCACTCCAGCAGTCTGATTGTAGTGGTTATGAAGTCCAGGCTTCAGCCATTTGGGTGCAATATAATATGCATTCATATTATAGATCATGCAAGAAATCTTGCTGTGAGAGTTGCGATGGGCCTTTCTCCCATAAGCCAGAGGCAGAAAAGACCTGCTTCTTCCAGCTACCAGCCCATTAATTACTCGATTCCTCCTTCCACGCTCCTTCCCCTGGCCCTCGGATGAGTCATTTCCTGGGTGCCCTGAGCTTTTAAGAGGAAGGGTGGCATACAAATGTGGAAGGTGACAAATGAACCGAGGGACATTTCTTCCAATTGTCAGGAAAACACAGCTCCAGTTTGAGGGACTCCGCTGTGAAGTCTTGGGCTAATTACTCTCTCTCAGCCTAGCCTCCCTCAAAGGGTTGTTGTGAGGAGGATAAAACTGGGATTGGGGGAAACCATGCGCACCCCTTGGAGGAGCAGTGGGCTGTAAATGGAAGATAATAGTAGAAATTCTGTTTTTCGACACATGGTGTAATGGGCAGTCAGTACATAATAATGTTTTTGTGGGCACAGCATTTGACTGGGACAGAGTTCGTTTTGAAAAGAGGGTTATAGTAGACGCTCAGGTTGTGAACATGATCCGTGCGGGATGCACGTTCGCAACCCACAGCAGCGCATCTGTGCATGTGTGGGTTGCGATTCAGTGCTTCTGCACATGCGCAAAGCACGATTTAGCGGTTCTGCGCATGCGTGACCGCCGAAACCTGGAAGTAACCTGTTCCGATACTTCCGGGCTTTGGCGCGTTCGTAACCCGAAAAAACGCAACCTGAAGCGTCTGTAACCTGAGGTATGGCTGTACTTATGGCAGTGAGCATAGCCTTGAACATGGTGGTCCCGGCTGGTGCTGATGGGAGTTGTAGTCCAAAACCTCTGCAGGGCTCCAGGCTTGGGAAGTGTCTCCACCAGGACCTGGCGCATGAACCCTGCCCCCTGTGTTGACACTGGCAAACCTGTCTTTTGCAAAAACAGCCCAGAGGGAAGGGAGCAAGAAACACGAAACGAAACTGGTGCCTGGAATCCCCTTCAAAGGACCTCCTGTCCTTGCCCCCACCCCAGTCCAGACAGTGTCAGATGAAAGTTAACAAGCCCTATGTGTGTATGACGTTAATCTCCTGAAATTAATCCAGGCCTCGATTGCGCACTTTGACGGACAGAATAACAGCCTTGTCTTTGCAACCGGCACAGGTACCACTGTAGCAACAACAACAACAACATTATCCCCAGCCACCAATAACAATAATAAAGCTAGTCTCACTGAAAGATCACGTCCCTTGATTTTGTTGAATTAAGCTAAGTAGTTTAAACCGAATGCTGAATAAACCTGCAATTAATTAATATGCATAGAGTGATTTCACAAAGTTAAGTTAAGTTAAGATAAGCAGATATATAAGACTGAATGTTTAATTATTAAGATACAAAAATACAATCTCAATAATAAAGTTATAAAATAATAATAAGGAAGTTATCCACAGGTGGAGGGAAGACACAGGGCAAGAAATAAGAAATGGATAAATGTTGGTACATAATGAAATGTGAAAATGTGAATTTACAAATATAATGTATATGTATCATTATGTAAAGATTTCATATATGTAAAGGTAAAGGGACCCCTGACCATTAGGTCCAGTCACAGACGACTCTGGGGTTGCGGCACTCATCTCATTTATTGGCCGAGGGAGCCGGCGTACAGCTTCCAGGTCATGTGGCCAGCATGACTAAGCCACTTCTGGAGAACCAGAGCAGCACACGGAAATGCCGTTTACCTTCCTGCTGGAGCAGTACCTATTTATCTACTTGTGCTGGTGTGCTTTCGAACTGCTAGGTTGGCAGGAGGAGGGACCGAGCAACGGGAGCTCACCCCGTCATGGGGATTCGAACCACTGACCTTCTGATTGGCAAGTCCTAGGCTCTGTGGTTTAACCCACAGCGCCACCCACGTAACCTTCAGATATGTATTGCAACATTAATAACAAACAAACAAACAAACAAACAAACAAACAAACAGCAATTAATTGATGCTGTTTTGAATGGTATTGTGCTATTATCTTCCTTCGTGGGTTGTGCAAACCCCTATTCTGAATAGGGGAGGGGTCACTGGGGATGAGTTCATGGAACCAAGTGGGCAGTGGCTGAAAAAAGTTAGGGACCCGCTTTTCTAACCGGGGTAGGTGCTACATTCCAATAACAGAGCGTTCCAAGAGCCACTTGGAGACCATGCTGGAGGATGGGGTGAGTGCATATTTCCCACCCCCACTTTGCTCTTTCAGCCCACAGCCGCTTGTGACAGATGGCATGTGGGTGACTAAGCGGATATAAAGAGTCTTTGCCTGGCCGTCTTAGCCAGGATCTTGCAGACAATGTGCCAAATTAATGGGAAGAAAAGGTGGAGAATGAATGTTTTCTTATTAAAAAATGAAAAAGTAATGCAAGGAGCCAGAAAGCTGATGAAGGAATATTTTGAAAACAATTGGAGGAAAGGGACAGATGTTAAAACAGTGTGGGATGCTGGGAAGGCGGTTGTTAGGGGATATTTCATACAACAAAACTCAATAGCATATAAGAATAAAGAAAAAAAGAAAAGGGGGCTTTTAGAAGAAATTAAAAGGAAGGAAAAATTGGCCTATGCAAGCAAAAATAAAGAGAGATTAAATCAAGAAATTAAATTACTGAGAGTAGAATATAATAAAATTATAGAACAGGAGGTAGAACAACAAATCAAATTTTGGAAATATAAAAATTTTGAATGGGCAAACAAGCCAGGCAAGATCCTTGCCTGGCAACTAAAGAAACAAAGAAATGAAAAATTAATAAATAAAATAAGAGTAGAAGAGAGGACAATAAGGGATATGACAGAAATCAAAAAAGAATTTGAAAAATATTACAAAAAATTATATCAAAAAGATGAAGTGCCAATAGAAGAAATAGAGGAATATATAAAGAAAAATAAATTAATAGAGATAGCAGAAGAAGACCATAAATTATTAAATGAACCAATATCAACCATAGAAATTAAGGAATCAATTCAAAAATTAAAAATAGGGAAATCCCCAGGTCCAGATGGCATACCAGCAGAATACTACAAAGAAATGTTAAATGAATTAATTGACCCACTAAAAGAAGTAATAGAGGAAGCAGTAGAGAAGGGGAATGTTCCAGACTCTTGGACTCAAGGGTATATAACGCTCCTGCCAAAACAAGGTACGGATTTGGAATTGGTCTCAAATTATAGACCCATTTCATTGTTAAATTCCGATTATAAAATTTACGCAGGATTACTGGCTAATAGGTTGAAAAAAATTATAGGAAAAATAGTACATAAAAATCAGGCTGGATTTGTGGAAGGTAGACAAATAAAGGATAATATCAGAAATATAATAGACATAATGGAATATCTACAAGTAAGAAGAGACAAACAAGCAGCCCTGATTTCAATCGATGCGGAGAAGGCTTTCGACAAAATCTCATGGGAATTTATGAAAAAACTATTAAAAGAATTGTGTCTAGGTGAAAAATTCCAAAAAGGTATAAATGCAATATATAACCAACAGAAAGCAAAAATTATTATTAATGGAGAGTTTGGAGAAGAAATCAACATCTTTAAAGGTACGAGACAAGGATGCCCCCTATCCCCAATGTTATTTATAATAATATTAGAGGTTCTATTAAAGAAAATAAGGCAGGACAACCAAATAAGAGGAATAGCAGTTGGTGAAAAAAGATATAAGTTAAGAGCCTTTGCAGACGATGTTATGATCACAACAGAAAATCCCCTACAATGTACACCTAGAATATTGGAATGCATAAACGAATATGGCAGATTAGCAGGATTCAAATTAAACTATGGGAAAACCAAAATACTAGTGAAAAATATGGAAGAAAAAGATAAAGTGAAATTACAAGAAATTACAGGATTGGAAATTAAAAAGAAAATACGGTATCTTGGAATAAATTTAACAACAAATACTATAGACTTAAGTAATGAGAACTATGGGAAAACATGGAATGAAATAAAAAATGATTTGCAAGTATGGGGAAAATTAAATCTTTCCTTACTAGGGAAAATATCGGTAATAAAGATGAACATATTACCAAGGATGATGTTTTTATTTCAAAGTATCCCAATACTAGGAGGAGATAAATGTTTTAATAACTGGAAAAGAGACTTGGCTAAATTCATATGGTCAGGAAAAAAACCAAGAATAAAACACAAAATAATGATAGATAAGAAGGAGAGAGGAGGATTTGGTCTCCCGGATATGGAGTTATATCATGATGCGGTGGGTCTGACCTGGCTAAAGGAATGGATCAAATCAGATGACTCGGATGTATTGGATTTAGAAGGAGTAGAGACGAGATTTGGATGGCATGCCTATTTAATAGATGAAAAAGTGAGAGTACATAAAGGATTCCTAGGGCATATAATCAGAAAATCTATATATAAAATATGGGAGAAATATAAAAGACTTTTAGAACCGAAAACTCCCTGGTGGGCATCGCCAGCAGAAATTGTCGCAGTGAAGAAATTAAATATGAAAGAAAATTGGGCTACCTATAAAACTGTATTAAAGGAAGAAAACAGGGAATTGGAATTAAAGGACTACACAGAAATTAAAGCTCATATTAGTGATTGGTTTCAATATATTCAAATTAAGTATAGATTAGCAAAAGACAAAAAGTTAGGATTTGAAAAAGAAATATCAAAATTCGATAAATATTTAATACAAGAAAAATCGAAAAATATATCTAAATTGTATAATCTGATTTTAGAGTGGGAAACAAAGGATGAACTGGTTAAAGCATCAATGATTAAATGGGCGCAAGACATTGGGAAAAATATTATGTTTGAACAATGGGAAAAATTGTGGAAAGAAGATATGAAATTCACCATGTGTTATATACTGAAAGAAAATTACCTTAAAATGCAACATAGATGGTATTTAACACCTGAAAGAATAGCAAAAATGAATAAAAATTGTAGCGATATCTGCTGGCGATGCAACACGGAAAAAGGTACTATGATACATATATGGTGGAATTGTTTAAACATCAAACAATTTTGGGAAATAATATATAATGAAATGAAAAAAATGTTTAGATACTCATTTAGGAAAACACCAGAAGGCTTTTTATTGGGAATAGTACCAGGAAGCCTAAAGGAAGAAGATAAGACCTTATATTTATACGCAACAGTAGCAGCAAGGCTATTGATTGCGAAAAACTGGAAAAGTGGTATAATACCGACAAAAACAGAGTGGCTTGCCAAATTATTGGAGTATTACAATATATCCAAAACAATGGAAGAAATTGGAAGGATTTCAAAAGAAAAGATAGATAGGGACTGGAAGGTGTTTAAAAGATACTTGCAAAATCATATCGAAAAATCAGAACTCCTATTAGAATAAACAAGTTCCGTTTCAAATACTGAAATATCAAATAAAATGGAAAACAACGTGTAATAGAAAAAGAAGTATGAAATTAGGGTAAAGGTGTGTGAAAGAAAGTAATAGAAGTGGAAAGATATTGTAATTGAGTAGATTGGAAGTCAACACAAAGGTGGGGTGAAGGGTCGGTGGATGGTGATGGGGAAAGGAACTATTTGTGGGATTGAGTGTAAGTATGTTTGAATATTTTTAAAGATTGTATGAAATGTATGTTTGTAAATTAATAAAAAGAAAAAAGAAATAATAATAATAATAATAATAATAATAATAATAATAATAATAAAAGAAAACCAAGGCGCGGCTTCCTGCAGCCAATTGGAAGCTACAGAAGTCGTGTTGGACATTCAGCTTCTAAAAAACGTTCACAAACTGGAACACTCACTTCCGGGTTTATCGACGTTCGGGAGCTGATTTGTTTGACAACTAATCCGTTTGACTACCAAGGTACCACTGTATGTGTTTCTTGGAGGGCAGTTTTTGGTTTCTTTTTGTTTTCATTTCGTTATGTATTTTGTGTTCTCATCATGTATTAAATATGCTGTGAACTAACCTGTGCTCTTCCAGCAAAGGGCGCTATACAAATTTAATAAATAATAAATAGTAATAAGAATGAGTAAACATCTGCTCATCAAGAGGCTTGTGCCCCAGAGTCCTTCTGCGATCCCGAGGAGATGTCAAATGTGGTCACACTGAGCTCCGAGAGCTGCAGGATGAAGCAGGAGGAAAGTATTCCAGTTTGTGGAAACTTCCGCATTTTGCTCCAGAAAGGACATTTTAGCAGAAGCCATATGGAAAACACATCTGGTGCAGCTGTGCTTTGAGACCAGAATCGCTGCAAAGAGGCCTTCTGGTATTAGGGGTGCGTCAGCAGGCAGCCTCCCCCAAACCTGTGTCCTCCAGATGTTTTGGAGCGCAATTCCTGCCAGCCTCATGCAACAGCTGGTTGGGGAAGGGTGGTCCAGGGCAGAGCATCACACAAAAATAGCATATGCTAATGGCTATGTGGATATTTTAAGTTGTTGCTTTAATTTAAATAGAGCTGCAATACTGTAGCAGGGAAGGTTGTGGCTATGGATGAAAGAACTGTCTAAGAACTGTCTATGTCATTCTTCTCATTTTTCCAAAATTAAATTCAGCTCTTCCACGTTTCTGAAGCAAGTTGCTATTTTTTGTAATTTTAAAAATCCATGAAAATTCTTCAGCATTGCTGTATGGATTTCTGAGTCCCATAGTTTAACTACGTGCTGCACAAAGAACTCCTCTCTTTTGTCTCTCCCAAATCTTCCGACATTCAGCTCCTCTCCTAATGTTAGGAGGGCGGGAACTTGCTACTCTCTTATATACCAGACTTTCCATGAGTTCCAGCGTTATGAGAGTTGGGGAGAAACGTTCCTCTACCCACTTTCCGCAAGCAACGTCTTTTGCTTGTATGCTGTTTTCAGAAATATACACTTTCCTCCTTGATATATGCACTTTTGGTTGGAGTAAAAAAAGGTAAAGTCACCCCCGAGCCTTAGGTCCAGTCGTGGTCGACTCTGGGGTTGCGGCACTCATCTCGCTTTATTGGCCGAGGGAGCCGGCGTACAGCTTCCGGGTCATGTGGCCAGCATGACAAAGCCGCTTCTGGCGAACCAGAGCAGTGCACGGAAACGCCGTTTACCTTCCCGCCGGAGTGGTACCTATTTATCTACTTGCACTTTGACGTGCTTTCGAACTGCTAGGTTGGCAGGAGCAGGGACAGAGCAATGGAAGCTCACCCCGTCACGGGGATTTGAACTGCCGACCTTCTGATCGGCAAGCTCTGTGGTTTAACCCACAGCGCCACCCAATCCCTTTGGTTGGAGTACTGCATTGCAAATTTCAAGTGAGTGCAAATTCTGAAGGATGGTTCTATGCTCCAGTTATCATCTTGTTTCAGAAATGTCAGGGGTTCAGGAGCAGAGGCGAGGGCAAGGGAGGAAACAGAGAGCGAGGGGGAGGAGTCCGAAGGAAAGATGAGTGATGACGACGACCCGAGATCTCCGAGTCTTTCCAGTGAATCGGAAGATTCACAGAAAGGAGCGCCAGTGACCAGAGCAAGGGGGGAGCTTAGGGGGACACCCCAGGAGGAAGGGACAAAAGGGGGTTCAGAGAGCAGCAGTTGGAAATCGGGGCCAACGTCCCCAACAGAGCGCAGTGGGGAGGAAGGGCGCCAGGCATCGGGATCCGGCGGCTCGCCGCAGGGGGGAGGACATGAGTTAGGAGTGGCCACACCTCCATCGGAGAGCGAAGCAACGGTCAAGCGGAAAGTGGAAGGTTGGGCGCGCGCGCCAAGTTCAAATGCACAGGAAGGCGGCACAGTAAGCAGCCCGGAAAGGGAGCCAGGTCCTAAAGCCCGGCGCAAGGAGACAGAAGGGTCCGGGGGGTCAGCGTCAGAAGAGTCCCGGAAGGAAGAGACCACGGGGGGCAGAGGGACCCAGAGAAGAACGGTCAGGCGGAAAAGGTGGAGTAAGGCTAGGATATTAAGTTGGTGTACAGGAGGCGGGGACTCAGACAGAGGTTCGCCGGTCTAACCCATAAGACGTAGAGCTGCACGCAGCCGCTTGAGAATGGAAACTGTAACTCAATAAAGACTTTTACAAAGTGATTGCTGGCTAGCATGATCCTCTGTGAGCTAGGATCTTGAAGCAGCTCTGACAAGAAAGCTCAGGTTTGTTCGATTTGGCTGCAAGTGTGAACTGAATCAAGTTCCTCCACTCTCCCTGCTTGTGAACCTGATCCGGGTTTTGCTAACTTTGGATGGGAAACCTTAAGACCTGCTGCCCACACTCTGGCTTCTCAGAGTTCTTTGTCATTAAGCTGGACTCTGATTGCCCTCTGCAAAGTAGAAGGCCTGGCACTGGACCCTGGCTTGCCTGCCCCATTGGATGAGGGCAGCTGTTCCTCAGCCACAAGTCGCCCCCTGATGGAGAGTCAGATGCCTGCAGCTACCCCTTGGTGCTAACTCTTTCATTTATTATTATTATTATTATTTTATTTTCATTTTTAAAAAATTCTGACGGGTGACTGGGAGTGGCCGCCGGAACCACATAGCACCAGTCGTGAGAGATCTGCATTGGCTCCCAGTACGTTTCCAAGTACAATTCAAAGTGTTGCTGCTGACCTTTAAAGCCCTAAATGGCCTCGGTCTTGTATAATAATAATAATAATAATAATAATAATAATAATAATAATAATAATAATTTTATTATTTATACCCTGCCCATCTGGCTGGGCTTCTCCAGCCACTCTGTGTGGCTTCCAACAAAATATTAAAATACAGTGGTCTGTTAAACATTAAAAGCTTCCCTAAACAGGGCTGCCTTCAGATGTCTTCTAAAAGTCTGGTAGTTGTTCTTCTCTTTGACATCTGGTGGGAGGGTGTTCCACAGGGAGGGCGCCATTACTGAGAAGGCCCTCTGCCTGGTTCCATGTAACTTGGTTTCTCGCAGTGAGGGAACCGCCAGAAGGCCCTCGGCGCTGGACCTCAGTGTCCGGGCAGAACAATGGGCGTGGAGACGCTCCTTCAGGTATACTGGACTGATGCCGTTTAGGGCTTTAAACGTCAGCACCAACACTTTGAATTGTGCTCAGAAACATGCTGGGAGCCAAAGTAGGTCTTTCAAGATCGGTGTTATGTGGTCTCGGCGGCCGCCCCCAGTCACCAGTCTAGCTGCCGCATTCTGGATTAGTTGTAGTTTCCAGGTCACCTTCAAAGGTAGCCCCACGTAGAGCGCATTGCAGTAGTCCAAGCGGGAGATAACCAGAGCATGCACCACTCTGGCGAGACAGTCTGCGGGCAGGTAGGGTCTCAGCCTGCGTACCAGATGGAGCTGGTAAACAGCTGCCCCGGACACAGAATTATACCTGAAGTATACCTGAAGGAGCATCTCCACCCCCATCGTTCAGCCCGGACACTGAGATCCAGTGCTGAGGGCCTTCTGGCGGTTCCCTCATTGCAAGAAGCCAAGTTACAGGGAACCAGACAGAGGGCCTTCTCGGTAGTGGCGCCTGCCCTGTGGATGTCAAGGAATTAAGCAGCTATCCTATTTTTAAAAGACATCTGAAGGCAGCCCTGTTTAGGGAAGTTTTTGATATTTAATGCTGTATTGTTTTTAGCACTTGATTGGGAGCTGTCCTGGGTGGCTGGGGAAACTCAGCCAGATGGGCAGGGTATAAATAATAAATTAATAATAATAATAATAATAATAATAATAATAATAATAATAATAATTCATAAAATCAATATACAGTGGTACCTCTGGTTAAGTACTTAATTCGTTCTGGAGGTCCGTTCTTAACCTGAAACTGTTCTTAACCTGAAGCACCACTTTTGCTAATGGGGCCTCCTGCTGCCGCCGTGCCGCCGGAGCACGATTTCTGTTCTCATCCTGATGCAAAGTTCTTAACCCGAGGTACTATTTCTGGCTGCTGATCCCTTGTTTTCAAATCTGAAAGTTGACAGCTATGGCCAGACTCAACCATGGGAGTGTAAAGCTACAAGTTTAATGTGCATTAAATATTGTGTTTGTATGCATTGTGTTTGCAATGGTGGGAGGTTTGTATTGGAAAAAGGCTTGCATTTTGTGGGGATCTGTTTCCTTGCAGAGAAGGTGCTTGTGTGTAGCTGAAGATGCAAGCTGAAGATGAAGTACTTATGTTAATTGATGACTCACTGCTGGGAATCTGGCTACCTCTCACAGCAGAAAGAAGATACCAACATGCCAGAGAAGCAAATTGCTTATCAGAATCTCTCTCTGGGACTAAAGAGATAATAGTTCTTGGACAATATTAAATAGTAGTAAGAACTTAAAGCAGCAGCAGCAGCAGCAGCAGCAACAACAGGGCTGCATTGCGAGTTGTTTAAGAGCAATGTGTTGGTTTTTATTTGCAGTGTTTTGTAACAAGTTTAAGACAGTTTGCAGGAAAATTTGAGGTATATATTTGCAGCTCACTTCCAGGGTTCCAGGCGCTTACTAGGGTTTGTGTTCCCTTTGGGGAATGAGGCACAGTGGAGGCTGTTGTGTCTTTATGATATATGGTTTATTTATGCATATATATACACCCTGAGAATACGATGGAGGGGTTCACAGCATTAACACCCCAAGAATGTTTCTTCCATAACTGCATCTTTGGATTCAAAGAGACATCAAACTTTGCTCTCTGACTGTCTCTACCTTCCTGCTTTACTTCTAGGTCACATCACTGCTCCCCAAAACTCTCGGCTCTAAATTCTGACTTTTATCTATTGAGGGAGGGGGCCATACCCGTATACCCCCTTGCATCAAACCTCTTGATCCCCTTTAATGGCTCATCACCCAAGCTTTCAGTTCACTAGGCTACCCTGCCAACTCCAAGTATTAGAAGCCTTGATTAAATTCTAACACTTGCTGGATCTAGAGGGTTCTGGCAAACATTTTAACACCCCAAACTCATAACAGCTATATGGTTGGGAGCTGGCTGTATGTTGTGGATTTACTGCTCTGCTGGCTTTTACTGACATGACTGATTTTACGCCAGCTGCATTTATGGGTTCAGATTGTCCTTATTCTGAATTTCATTATATTCATAAGTTGGTTTTTTTAAAAAATCAATCAATCAATACATACATAATAAAAAAATTCCTTCCAGTAGCACCTTAAAGACCAACTAAGTTAGTTCTTGGTATCTGAAGAAGTGTGCATGCACACGAAAGCTCATACCAAGAACTAACTTAGTTGGTCTTTAAGGTGCTACTGGAAGGAATTTTTTTATTTTGACTATGGCAGACCAACACGGCTACCTATCTGTAACTGGAATCAATACATAAGTAAGCTCCACAGGTCAGGAGCAAGCATGGCTGCCCTGTCAGGAGGAAAAGCAAGCACATTCTTCAAGAAAATGAGTGTGGTCAGCCACCAGCACAGTTGGAACCACTCACCAGGTTGTTCTCCTGCACAAGCCTCATTGAAATGAGCAGGAGCTGTGCGAGAGAAGGGCTGTTTTTAGCTATATCTTTAGCCATTGCATTTCTATCATAAAATCATAGGGTTGGAAGATGAACCCTAGTCCAACCCCCTGCGATGCTGGAATCCACAGCCATCCCTTATGGGAATTAAACCTGCGCCCTTGGTGTCATCAACACCACACTGTCACCAACGGAGCTGTACAGTGGTACCTCGGATCAAGTACTTAATTCATTCTGGAGGAGGAGGAGGAGTTTGGATTTGATATCCCGCTTTATCACTCCCCTTCAGGAGTCTCAAAGCGGCTCACATTCTCCTTTCCCTTCCTCCCCCACAACAAACACTCTGTGAGATGAGTGGGGCTGAGAGACTTCAAAGAAGTATGACTGGCCCAAGGTCACCCAGCAGCTGCAGGTGGAGGAGCGGGGAAGCGAACCCGGTTCACCAGAGTCCACTGCTCTTAACCACTACACCACACTGGCCCCGTTCTGGAGGCCCGTTCTTAACCTGAAACTGTTCTTTACCTGAAGCACCACTTTAGCTAATGGGGCCTCCCGCTGCCGCCACGCGATTTCTGTTCTCATCCTGAAGCAAAGTTCTTAACCTGAGGTACTATTTCTGGGTTAGCGGAGTCTGTGACCTGAAGCGTCTATAACCTGAAGCGCCTGTAACCCGAGGTACCACTGCATAGCCATTGCATTTCTATCCCAACCTTTTCTCCAAGGAGCTCATAGTTCTCCCCTTCCCCATTTAATCCCCACGACAACCCTGCGAGGCAGGTGAGAGTAAGTCACCCAGGGAGCTTCATGGCTGAGTGGGGATTTGAACCCAGGTCTCCCAGGTCCTCGTCTGACATGCTAGCCACCACAGCCCACTGGCTCTCAGTGGGCAGTGAGGCTGGAGCAAGGAAACTCCCCTTGCAACGAGGGATATATCAATCAATCAATCAATCAGTCAGTCAATCAGTCAATCTTTATTACAGTCTAGAGACCCAACAAATCGTTACAAAGCAATGCACAATTCAGACAGCCTACCTCCAGGTTAAACAAGCACTTTTTTCAGACTTAAAGATAGGGATCCTTGGTTCTTGCAACCACCGATAAAAACTTCACCACTGCTAATATTTTAGCGTTTGTCCTGTCTTCCAATAGGAACCTGACATAGTGAGCCTCTGATTTTCCCGGGAAAGGTACCAGCAAGGGTAATATCAGTTCAGCCCTGGCTTGCTCGTATTTCGCACAGTGCAGCAAAATATGTTTTATGGAATTGATGTCTTGAGCACACGAGCAAAGTCTGTCCTGGTAGGGAACTCCTCTCAACCTGCCATCCAACACTGCAGAAGGGAAGACGTTTAGTCTGGCTTTGGTGAATAACCTGATGAGGGATATAATTCATAGATGCCTTTGATATCAAACCAGGCTGGGATACTTCTTGCCAATCTTTTGGGATCCCCCCCCCCAAAATGATACTTTAAAGGGGGAAATGGGTCTCTTTTAATTCTCCCCTCCCCTTTGAACATTTATGCTTCCTTGGCTCCTTTCATTTCATGTGGTTTCCCTTCCTTTCCCCCTTTCCCCTTTTTTCTTGTTTTAAGTCTGGAAATATAGAAGGAGGGGGGCAGTTAGTTATGCAAAGCATGTTGTGTGGCTTCCACACACACACCCTTCCAAGCCACTCAATTTAGGGAGAATGTTTTCCACCACAGAATCACTGAAGTTTTTGTTCTGCCTCTTGGAGACAGGGTGTACAACATCCCTGGAGATAAGTGAATTTGCTGATTGTTTTGCAGACCATTGCTTAAGATCCCAGGATTTTTTTTTCTTCAGGGAGCAGAGTCAATCTCTTTCATCCCTGATGGTTCCCATTTCTTTGAATTGTGCACCAATGGCATAGAGAGCAAGAGCGAGGTACCGTACTTAGGCCTGTTCTACATTCTGTGGCTTTTAATTGCAAATTCCAGGCTAAGGGCTGTGTCACTCTATTCTTTTCTTAGCTCTGCCATTAATGATCCCTCCTCTCCCTCCCCCCACAACTGCAAAGTTAGATGCTTAAAATAAAACTATTATATTGTTCAGCAAAGTGTCCCTGAGTCCTTTAATCCAACGTTAATTATAGCACTCTGGGAATTTGTGTGTGTGTGTGTTTTGCAAAAACATCTCTCAGTAGAATTAACATGCCAGCAATTAGCATACATTTTTCTATCTGCTGCTTCCATGCTGAAGTCTTTCTGTTTGCCTTCCCCTCCACAAGCCCATGGATATTGCATGAGCGCAGCTGATCCATCCCAGAATTGCGGCTGTTATTTTGCTTACTTTCAGAGGGCAGGGCGGTTCCAGGAGGATCCTCGCAGGGCTTCTGGAATTAGCATGGTTATCGAATGAGAGGGCATTTCCTCCACCACATTCCCAGGTAACTGTTCAGCAGGCAAGTTAGAGCTGCCCCTGGGCAGCCCAAGCACATTCTCCCTGCCTGACTCACGCCCTGGACTCAGCTTTCTAGAATGCACACTCGCGGTTTGGCTTGGGATTCTTGCCTGTGTTTCCTTGAATCCACCAAGTAAATAAGGGAGGATTACGGCTTTGTAGAAGAGCCACTGTATCACCATGGCTGAGCACCTGCTGGGATACAGAAGGCCCCAGGTTCCCTCCCCAAGCATCTTCCAGAAGGGCTGCTGACTTTATTCTGGATAGCTGCTCCCAGTCAGTTGTAGACATGATGGCTGTGCTGTAGATGGACTGACCAGCGGTCTAAGTACAGTGGTACCTTGGGTTACAGATGCTTCAGGTTAAGGACGCTTCAGGTTACAGACTCCGCTAACCCATAAATAGTACCTCGGGTTAAGAACTTTGCTTCAGGATGAGAACAGAAATCGTGCTCTGGCAGCGCGGCAGCAGCAGGAGGCCCCATTAGCTAAAGTGGTGCTTCAGGTTAAGAACAGTTTCAGGTTAAGAACAGACCTCCAGAATGAATTAAGTTCTTAACCCGGGGTACCACTGTACAAGACGGAGGATGTTTCTCTGTTATAAATAGGGCACTTGGCATAGCTGTCAACTTGAAAATAAGGGATCAGCAGCTTCACCTGTCCGGGGGACAGCCTATGGGATATCGAACAATGCAGGATAGCAGTGGGAAGTAGCAGGAAATGGTGCTGGAATAAGGAAATTTCCTGCAAAAAAAAAGGAAGGTTGACAGCTATGGCACTTGGTCACTCTAGTAAGTGGGAAGAAGAGGCAAGCAGGGCTCCTTTTCTGGAAATTGGTCAAGTTGGTTTGGAGGAGGACAAAGGGCCAGATCATTCCAAACTAGGAAAGGGCCGGCCAGTTAATTGCTTGGCTGCCTCATCAAGATAGGTGGACAAATCTGTCAACTTCAGTTTCTCATTTTTTCAAGCCTGAAGTTCCACTTTTCTGCATCAGTTTGCAACTTTCTTTCTTTTTAATCCAAAAAGTCCTCATGAAAATTTGACAGGATTTTAGTGCAAACTTCTCCTAATATGCACATTTTCCTATGTCATTTTGCTTGATATACACTTTTTTTGCTGATGACGTGTGATGCTCCCTGGAGATGTCAGGAAGCAGAGCTGCGAAATGTCTTAGCTTAGAGCAGCCTTCCAGGTGTTTCGAACCCACAACTTCCATCATGCTATCCTGGAGCTGATTGACGTTACAATCTAGTTCAGTGGTTCCCAAGCATTTTCAGCCCCCCACCCCACCTGCTTAGTGCCCATAAACCATTCCCAGTGCCCTCTACCCTATAAAAGGCATTATTCAGAATAGCACAGCAAAATCCAGCAAACAATATTTTGGGGGAAATATTTTAACTCATTCTTACGAATGGAAACATAAGGGTGAAGGAAATTCATGGCATGAAA
Organism: Podarcis vaucheri; assembly: GCF_965113315.1. Classification (NCBI taxonomy): domain Eukaryota; kingdom Metazoa; phylum Chordata; class Lepidosauria; order Squamata; family Lacertidae; genus Podarcis; species Podarcis vaucheri. The sequence goes on along the minus strand of NW_028118744.1, from coordinate 8,525 downwards.
CATTTTTATATATCTACTGGTACTTAACAAACGTGCACAAACCTTCACCTGCCACAGACGTATGCCAATGAATTTCTAAGAAAATCGATAGCTCTTACCAATAATAGGCTATCTTGTGTCAATTCAGAATCGTAAATACAAACAGTTGAGACCAAAGGAAATAGCTTTGGAAGTTGTAAGTGTGTGTTGTTTGGAGAAGCAATAATTTATCCATAGCCTCTTCAGTCTATAATGTTGAGAAAAGAGGCTATTTAATGCATATACGAGCCTCCACAAGGGACCATACCTGGGCGAATTAAGCGGCCAATGAGCATTTTGCCTTATTTGTGGACAAATGAAAGAGAACATTTGGCAAATTCACAAATGAGAGGTCTGTTGATGGTGCTGTGCCACGCTAGATGAATGTGTGGGTGAACCCCCATTTCCAGTGCAGTCTATCTCCAGGGACTGAGGACAAACATAGGTGTTTGTGAGCTGACCCAGCCAGGCAATTTCAAGCTTCTGATTTGACAATCAACAGTTCCCTGCTAGTTTCTACAACAGGGGAGGGGAATTTCTCTCTTAAGCAGGATCTTTTGCCCCAGCAACCTTTGACATTGTTTCAGGGCTCTCGGTTGATTCTGGAACTGGTGAGTCTTGTTACACTAGAGGGGCAGCAAGGAAAACAAGCCGAGCGAGCGGCTTCTGCAATGAGTACAATTGCAGCCGACATAAAGGAAGCCGCTGGAATCTTTCCCTCCCACCCTGGCACAAAACCACCTGGCAGTGCCAAGCGCACGGCAGCGGGTTTGTCAGATAACCACTCTGCAGCACACAAGAAGCACCTGCCAGTGGGTGCCAAGCCCCGAGGCGGGGTGCCCCTGCACAAACAAACAGGTGTGTTGCCTAGCAATCCCTGTGCAAACATTCCTGCCACCATTCAGCAAAGCCCGTCTGGCCAAACCGGTTTGAGGAGGCTCCAGTGGCGCCGCAGACATGTTCAAGACCTGCTCAAAGGCCTCTCCTCCTCCTCCATTCCTCTCCCCCCCCCCCCGCCACACAAGAGGAAAGAGGATAAGGAAATGGCAGCCTCAGGATGATCAAGAGAGCCAGCGTGGTGTAGCGGTTAGAGCAGGCATAGGCAAACAGATGTTTGGGACTACAATTCCCATCATCCCTAGCTAACAGGGCATGATGGGAATTGTAGTCCCAAACATCTGGAGGGCCAGAGTTTGCCTATGCCTTGGTTAGAGTGTTGGACTAAGACCTGGGAAAGATCAGGGTTCGAATCCCTGTTCAGCCATGATGCTGTCACTGGGGGTAACCCTAGGCCAGTCACTGCCTCTCGGCCTAACCCACCTTGCCAGGTTGCTGGGAGGATTAAATGGAGCAGGGAGAATAATGCATACCACTTTGAGTTCCTTGGAGAAAAAGGTGGGATATAAATGCAATTCATCCATCCATCCATCCATCCATCCATCCATCCTTCAATCAATCAATCAATCAATCAGAGGTTGTGGATGGGCTGGAATCAACATTTAGGTGATCTGGGGACCACCTCCCAGAGCTATTATTCCCATCTAGCTTAGTAGTCTCTACACTGACTGGCAGCATCTCTCCAGGATTTTGGGCAGGGGATCTCGCTGTCCTACCTGGTGATTCCAGGGATTGAACCTGGCATGCAAGGAGCATGCTCTTTTGCTGGACTACAACCCAATATGCACCCCCCCATCTCCTTTTGCACGCCATCTCCTTCTTTATCATTAAACTTTGCTTGGACTGGGCAGTCAAAATCGGGCCCTGCCCTGTGCAAAACAAGGACACACAGCTAACCCGCTCCTAATTCTGAATTGCTGGCAAGATTCAGGCTGAATTTTGAAGGTAGGATGCCTAGGGTGGTGTGGTGTTTGACCCACTGCCTCCTCCTGCCTCTTAGGATCTTCAAAGTGTGTCCTGCTAATCCTTTTTGGCAGAAAGCCATCATTCATAGAGATCAGGGAGCGACTTAAAAGGTACTTTCACATCTAAGGTGCCAGGTCAATTTGGCAAGGAAGATAAATGGGGTGAACTCTGGCTGGGATCCCAAGCAATAAAGTGGTGAAGGAAAAACAAGCTGCCACGGTTCTTTCCGTTGAAGGTCTGCTCCAAAGGCCTCCAGAGCAGGAGATGTTATAAGTTTGGCATCTGTTGAAGGAGTCACAAGCAAATAGTAGGCAGGAGGGACTGCACTGAGTTCTGTCCTGCCTCCTGCTTCTCAGCTGCGCCATCTTTTAATTCTCTGAGTCCAGCTAGCAAAAGGAAAAGAATGATGCTGATAATATCTGCTTGGGTTTTGCTTTTGTTTTTTGAGGGCTCAGAGCACTTCCACGTGAGGAATATTTGCAATGGGCCTGTAAGTACAGAGGCTTGGCTAGGGAGTTCATGGCTGTTACGGTAAAATCTGGGTGCGGGGCTACTCTGCCACCCAGCGCGTCGGACTAGGTCCGCGGGTCCCTGCGGAAGAAAATGAGCTCAGCCGGACACAGGAGCAACTGCAGAAGGTCCAAGTTTATTGCGCAACAGGTTCAAGGCGAGATTGAACAGCGAGAAAGGGGTGGCATGAACTTTTGAAATTTCCCTCCATGTCCCAGAATACAGTGCAAAATACATCCCAGTTACATCATGAATACATTAAGAAGAGGTTGGGTCACACAGGATTAACATATGGAGGAGGGAGGGGAGAATATGCAGAGCTGGAGATATGCGCAGATAAGCACATCCTGAGTACCTGATGAGAAGACAATGGTCCATGTATACATAGTCTGCCACCTGGCCTTGCCCTGAAGAAAGGCTTGGCAGAGTGATTTGACAGGATTAGGGTCTTGACACCTTGCTTGAGGGATTATGGAGGACAGGGGAGGTATCATGGAGTCCTAGAGAAATTGAGCAAATTGGCACGTTGATTTTCTATGAATTTTATAGATTTTAGTCCCTTTTGACATTGACAATTGGAAATAAATGGATATATTGTAGCAAAGAAGGAGGTGAAGAAGACATGCCCCCCCCTCTTCCGTATGAATGGCCAAGGAAGGACTTGTCACGAGGCCTTCTTGGGAAAGGGCTGCTATATAGCAAACTCTGGTCTAAATTTCCATCCATCAGACATTGTAGGACTCATGCAACCCTCCCTCCTCCAGTGTAGAGCCTGAAGGGGATTGGAAGTTTCCACTTAGATTCACCATAGTTTAGTGTTGCATCTACGCCTTAAACTGTGGTCAGCTTATTTTGCTTGTTGAACAAGCTAGCTTCATAAACTATGACTTGAAATTGGCTTTTCTCAACAGACGGCGGTGGAGAATAAGCACAGTTTGTTGGGTTCGGATGACATGGCAAGATGTGGTTAATCTAAAATCGAAGAAGCAGCTTCCCAGTATCTTCTCCCAGCCCACTAGAACAGGAGGGAGAGCATGCAAGCCCAAGTCTTGCCTAGACTTGTCTTCACATTAAGCTAAGATTCAACGTTGTACCCAAACCAGCCTGGTAAAATCCTGGCAATGAGCTGAAATGGCAAAAATGACTGATGAGAAGAAGCAGATAGGAACTCACTGTCTGGTCTGATCTTAGGGTGGAGAATACTTCAGAGACAGGAGGTGCTGCTGGAGTCAAGTCAAGCATCTCCACTTGGAGCAGGACTCTCCCCTGACAATCTGCTTCTCCCCTTCCCAGGAACTGGGTCAATGCTCCCTAGACTGCTGGGTCCCTTCCTAGGATCCCGTTCTGCCCTTCTCCTCTCATTCCTCATTCCTCCACTCGCCAGCCCTGCCAAGAGGTCTCCGTGGGGCTCAGGACATGACTTGATCTGTGGTGGGAAGACCAACAGCAAAACTCCACCATTACTTTATGGGGAGAATCGAATTATTTGCCACCCACAAAAAACTCAAGTTTCATCACACAAATTGTGGGTGGTGGAATTCGGAATTCAGATTCCCCCTCTTTAAATGCGAGAGTTTGAAACACAGCTTAGACTTGCTGGTGTGTCTTACCTGCTTAAGCAAGCGCCAGCTACGAGATCTCATCAGATGCCTACTCTCAAATCCCATGGCGTGGAATTGATCCAGTGCTAAGACTGCAATTGGTTTGAAAGCTACGGCCATTCTTTTTGTGTCCGGATTTTTACTTCTTGAAATATGGCAGCCTTAAATGCCTGGCCATAGTAGTTTATGCACCGGTTACTTCAGTAAAGGTTTACTGCATTGCACTCTAGGTAGGGCTTCTCTTGCAATTGATCCCAAAGCTGCAGCTTGTGCAGAGATCTCCTCTGGTCAGGTTCTAGGTGTTACTATTATTATACAAAGCCCTTAACAGCAATTCACCCACACAACCCCATACCTGCCCCCTGGATGGCCTCTGTCTGCAGAACTGTTACGAGTGCCACCTAATAGCCATTCAGCAATGGTAAGAAATCAATTTTTCAGCATGGCGGTACCTGGACTTTAGAACTCGCTGCCTATTGATATCAGGCAGGTACCTTCTGTGATAGGAATTTTATGGTCTTAGATATATAGTAATGTTCATAACTGCACATACATAGATCAGCACAGGAAAGCCAACCTGGAACCATTTTGATTCCTAAACTGAGCAAATGTTTCTCTGCATGGTAAAAATGGAAAAAGCCTCCCCATTGTCACTTCCTTCACAAATGCTGTCTTAATCTGTGTTTGAATAAGGTGTGAGCCTGTGACCTGGGCCCAGGAAATAAGTATTTTACCACTACAAAAGAATGGCCAGGCTCCCCAGAAATCCAATCAAGCAACTTGCCAGACAGGAGATAAACTGGGACAGGAGAAAAACAACATTTAAATTTCTGTGATGTAGGTGGGATGTATCTGAGGGGTGGTCTTAGATTACACCCCTTCTGTGATGTATGCATAATGTTTCTGGGGGTGGTCCTGATCTAGAGAATGGGAATTTCAAAAGTCTTTATAAGGCCTTGCAGGCCATTGTTCTGGGTCCTCTTCCTCTCCTGCGTGTGAGGGGAGTACCCTGTTGCAACAGATCAATAAAGATCAAGCTTACTAGCTGCTTTGCTTCTCAATATTCTCTGGTTGGCCTCTGTTATTTTCTCCTACCAATAGGGAACCTATGTAAGGACTCTATATGGGCTCTTGGATACCCCATAAGGGAAAAGGGCATATTTTTATTTACAACACTTTTCTGTACTCTTTTGGGTGTTGGCTAAGAACGTTTTTGGTTTCAACAAGCCTAAACAAATGTTGAGAAAGCTGGTGCTAGTTTTCAGTCTTTCGTTATTTTAAATTTTCAGTAGTCTTACATTATTGTTGTTCATTTTTCTCATTGATATTTATCCTTCTTTTGTTGAACGCTTTGAGGTGCTTTTTTTTTCAATAAAGCAGCATATGAAAGGTAAAGGTGCCCCTGACCGTTAAGTCCAGTCGCGGATGACTCTGGGGTTACGGCGCTCATTTCGCTTTACTGGCTAAGGGAGCCAATGTTTGTCTGCAGACAGCTTCCAGGTCATGTGGCCAGCATGACTAAGCTGCTTCTGGTGAAACCAGAGCAGTGCATGTAAACGCCATTTACCTTCCCGCCGGAGCGGTACCTAATTATCCACTTGCACTTTGACATGCTTTCAAACTGCTAGGTGGGCAGGAGCAGGGACCGAGCAACGGGAGCTCACCCCGTCGCGGGGATTCGAACAGCCGACCTTCTGATTGGCAAGCCCTAGGCTCTGTGGTTTAGACCACAGCGCCACCCGCGCTGTGGTCTAAACCACATATACAGCTTATTAAATACACACACACACAAATAAATTGCATGTATTAACGATTGTAGTGCCAACTAACAAACTCAGAAATGAAGGACCAGAGGCCATAATAATAATAATAATAATAATAATAATAATAATAATAATAATAATTTATTATTTATACCCCGCCCATCTGGCTGGGCCCCCCCAGCCACTCTGGGCGGCTTCCATAGAAACCAAAAATACAATAAAATATCACACGTTAAAAACTTCCCTGAACAGGGCTGCCTTAAGATGTCTTCTGAATGTCAGGTACCTGTAGTTGTTTATCGCTTTGACATCTGCTGGAAGGGCGTTCCACAGGGCGGGCGCCACTACCGAGAAGGCCCTCTGCCTGGTTCCCTGTAGCTTTGCTTCTCGCAATGAGGGAACCTCCAGAAGGCCCTCGGCGCTGGACCTCAGCGTCCGGGCAGAATGATGGGGGTGGAGACGCTCCTTCAGGTATACTGGACCGAGGCCGTTTAGGGCTTTAAAGGTCAGCACCAACACTTGCTTGGAATTGTGCCGCATTCTGGATTAGTTGTAGTTTCCGAGTCACCTTCAAAGGTAGCCCCAAGTAGAGTGCATTGCAGTAGTCCAAGCGGGAGATAACCAGAGCATGCACCACTCTGGCAAGGCAGTCCGCAGGCAGATAGGGTCTCAGCCTACGTACCAGATGGAGCTGGTAAACAGCTGCCCTGGACACAGATTTGACATGTGCCTCCATGGACAGCTGTGAGTCCAAAATGACTCCCAGGCTGCGCACCTGGTCCTTCAGGGGCACAGTTACCCCGTTCAGGACCACGGAATCCTCCACACCCGCCCGCCTCCTGTCCCCCCAAAACAGTACTTCTGTCTTGTCAGGATTCAACCTCAATCTGTTAGCCGCCATCCATCCTCCAACCGCCATTAGATGTCACTGTGTTGCTGTAGAGGGAAGCGGGGGGGGGCAGGTGGGCCTCATCAACCTGGGAAGGTAGCCCTTCTAGAAGGAAAACTCTGGTCCTAAACCTCCACTGTCTCGCGGGATATTTTTGGAACAGGAAAAGGCTAAGGAGTAAACCCTGCCAAAACCTGGAGTGGAGTGTCTAAGACGGTTGGATGGCGCCTTGTATGCCTCCTTCCGGCAACTCCTGCAGCCAAGCTGGTGCCAAACGTCTTGCTCTGCTTCGCTTTGGACCACATCAGTGAGGCTGAGAGGGGAGTCTTGTCGCCTAGGCAGCCCAGGACTTCCAGACACTCAGCCCAGGAAGGTCACTTTGGTGCTGCTAATGTGGTGACGCCTGGAGGCGCACTCCAGTGTCTCTTGAGACAGAGGGATGCTAACAAGAACAGCAACATTTGGCAAGTCCAAGTCTGAAGAAGACATTTCTTGGGAGCAAATGCTTTTCAGCCCTAATTTCCTTGCCCCCTCTGCCTGCCTCCTCCTCTTTCATGGATTGCTCACCAGCCTCGCAAGACAGCACATTTATTCACTAGGAATCTTGGCAGGGAGACAAAAATGCTTTTCCCATGGGAGACCAGCTGATAAGACTCGGTGCTGCGGTGTTTTGTTCTGGCTTGATTCCTTCTCTCACTTCCCCAGTGATGCATGCATGAGTGGTCCTGGGATGAGAGGAGGAAATGTAGGCCACAGGCACTGGTATCTCTCCCATCAGCTCAGCTGAGAAGACTGAACAAAGGAGGCTCCCATAAACCTGTCTTGTCCCGAAACATTGTCTCTGCCTGATGCTGAGGGCATGGGGTGCGGATGCGGGGTATACACTTTACTGGAGCCCCAAATACTGGGCCGGGGGGGGGGGAGGAGGTGGGGAAGCAAATGAATCTAAACTGGAGATCAAAGCATCCCAGAGCAGGCGATCTGTCCCTGTGGATCTTGCTGCTTCCCATTGCTGCATTAAAAGGCTCTCCCTACACCAGGGGTCTGCAACCCGCGGCTCCGGAGCCACATGTGGCTCTTTTACACCTTTGCCGCGGCTCCGTGGTGGATACTAGCGAGGGGAGGAGGCGCATTGTGCACCCTGACACTCCCTACTGTGGCGGGCGCTGTACTGGCTGTGACATCACATGGGGGCGGTGCATGCGTTAGTCCCGACGTCACCTTCCCGCCCGCTGTCAGATCGCAGCTCTGGAGATATATTTGTTTTAAATGTTGCAATGGTTTTGCGGCTCCTAGGTTTTTTTTCCTTCGGAAACGGGTCCAAGTGGCTCTTTTTGTCTTAAAGGTTGCAGACCCCTGCAAAAGAGGTAGCTGATGGAAACGTAAACAAAATAGAATCTCTGACAAAAAGAATTTCACAAATGAACGATAGACAGCACAGAAGGAATTTAAAATTCTCTGGGATTTCTGAAGATATTGGGAATAAGGACCTGGAAAAAGAGATGTTACAATGGCTCAAAGAACAAGGAATTGAAATTGAGCAGAATGAAATTGAGAGAGTGCACCGGGTGTTCACATCATGAGGAGGCTCTGGACTTCCCAGGGCTGTAATTATGGCATTCACAAGAGAGAAGGTAAGAGATCAAATTTATAAATCACTCCGGCAGAAAGCAGACCTGCAGTTTAAACAGCGAAAGGTCATAGTGAGACAAGACTTTTCTCAGGAAATGCTTCAAGACCGGAAACGTATGCAGCAGTTGGCACAAGCTCTCTACAATAATAAAATCCCCTTTACCTGGGTCTACCCTGCTACCCTGTTGTTTTTTTAAAGACGGCAGGAAATATTCTGCTAAGAACCCTGGTGAAGCAAAAAAAAATGCT